>NC_079895.1:12849054-13146677 GCF_024868665.1 Triplophysa rosa
TCTCTCTCTCTCTCTCTCTCTCTCTCTCTCTCTCTCTCTCTCTCTCTCTCTCTCTCTTTCTTAACGAAGCAGTTGTAGGCCAACAACTAGGTGGCGCTCTGGGCAAATTGATTCGTATGTAAGTTCATGGAAAGTACATGTGGAAGGAAGATTTGTGAAATTTGTGATCGCTTTGGAAAGTCCAGTGAGAGATTGCTGGTTAGGACCAACGCACGTAAGCTGCAGACAAACTTTAGCATCACGACATGTGGCATTTCTTATTTTTCCTGAACTTATCAGATCAATTTCGTTTGTACTAGGCCTACCGTTAATTTGCATAGCCTATCAATAGGACCTATATAATCATAGTCACCGTTCTGATAAAAATAGTAGAAATGTATTAAATGTTCATTTAAAATAATGTTTGTGTTCAAACGGAAGTGAGGAGTAGGGTCTCCTAATGTGGCCTTTGGAAACACACGTGGAAGATCAGGAAAATCATAAGGAAAATCAACGTTTTTCGTGTTGTGTCCGCTTCCCGATGTGGGACGTTCAAGGGCCATATACTAGAGCTCATATAACTCGCAATAAAGCGTGATGAACAGGGCGAATACGAGACAACTGCAAATGTAAGCGACTATAAAATACAGTGTGCGTGTGTGTGAGTGTTTGTCTCCATCTAGTGGCTGCATTATAGTACTTCGCGTCTGCGTTATAGATTGTATGCAGTGTAGTGTGCACTAATAATCTGATAAACGGTTGCTTTTATTTATCCATCGGTCATCTGTCGCTGTTCTTAAGCAATGCAGTGAATGACCTTATAAAGCTCACATCGCGTTATAAAATGTTACTTTCTGTTGTGGAAAGAAGGTCTCCATCTGCTGGACTAATTGTGCACTGCATTCAAAATTGTATTTAAAATTAATCTCTTGAGAAATAACTAGTTAGTTAGACAACAGAACCAGAATTTGCATATCAAATACTACTACTGTAAATATTAATATTAACATGAAATATGATTAACTTCTTAACATGACCGTAATTTAAATGAATATTTATATAGCCATAATGCTGAAGGTGGAAACAAATAAATAACAGTAGAGTATATACATAGAATAGTAGACAATGGAAATAAACAATAAATCTCTTAATATATTATTATGTTTTATATTATTATATTGTCACTGCATGACAATACCACAAAGTCCTATTGTGAGACGGATGTTATTTCCTGTGTGAAGAGTAGGATGCACTCTGAGATATTTAAATGTATGCCATCATAAAGCTGGAAGTGTTTAACATGTCACAAACCATTTACCTTAAAGGGAAGTGGATAACTCTGAAAATTAAAACCAGAAGAATTATTATTACATATTATATTTATTTCAACTTATTTTAAGAAGAACAATTCTGCCAGACACAATACTACGGTAGAAAACAATTCCTTACACTATAATAAATAATGGCTCTCACTCAAAAAAGCATTACCAAAACATATATATAATTATTTTTCTCCAGAACAGGCATAAACCTCATATTAGCCTGATGCTGATCTTATTTAATCTGCTAACAGCAGCCATCTTGACTGAAACGGTTGTTACAGGCCTCAGGAAGTGAAGAGTGTGTGATGTATGCACTAATACTTGCACATCTTGAAAGAAGTCGAATCTCCCATGTGACCTGTACACTTCCTCCAAACGACACTTTCTTTCTCTGTCTTTACTGATACAGGATTTGATCAATATTCTTTGGTAAACAACGAGAACCAGGTGAGAAAGTCTTTTGAAGTTTTTAAGATTTTTTAAGGCAGCATATCTGTTTTACCTGCGCCTGAAATGAACATGGATAGAATAGAATGTGATGTGGGTGGCAAATGGTTTTACTGGTGGTTGTTTAAAGTTTCTCTGCTTATATTTTTAGCTCTAGATTTTGATCGTGATGTCATTTCTTCGTAATACATATCAGATTAATGTAGCTTTAAAAGAGGAGATGGATGTGAAAGTCACTGATGTATTTGACTTGACTGAATAAAGTGGATTATTTGTTATTTTGTATGTAATTAAGCCATAAACGTGGCATTGACTTTGTAATGTCTGTATATGTTAGGTGAGAAGTTCAATTTCTGAAAACGTTTGATGGTTTGATTTTTTTATCTTAACTTATCCTTATTAGGGGAATAAAGATATGTGTAAAGTGTAGTAAACTATGGCAAAATGTCAAAGTGATAACATGTTTCGATTGAAACTGTTCATTTTCATTCACGTGTAAGTTCCAGTCACTCATGGAGGAGGTTGCAAACTTTTGCCCTCTTAATAAACCACTGAAAGGCAACTGATCATGCATAGAGGAAAGTGGCATTGAGTTTCCGGTGCATTTCGTTTTTGAAGATTTATTTATTTGCTGTCATGTCAGAGTGTTGCCATGTCAACTGCAGAGTTCATGCTTTAACAGCCTCAAAATGTACACATACAGAATTTGTCTACCTACATGCATTGTCAGTGGCGCATGTTTTACTTTTAACACTGTTCATCTTGAAAGCATTTCCTTAATGAGAAGAAAAGTAGACACTGTATGAAAACACGGTAGACCTCAAACTGACAGAAATGGCCATTAGGGTGAAGCACATTGGAGACTTTATTTTGACATAAACCCTTTGGTGTCAAATCAAGGGAGAATAGATATAATTCCATCAGGCTGATCAAAATATGAAAATAATTCATTGCTGTTCAAGTGTACAGTATGTTGCTGTTCACTACATACACATGTAGCATAAAATGTAGTTGAGGAACCCAGACTCTCTGACATGCAACACAAAAGCGTAAAGTTTTCTCAGAGCAGTTCCTCCGCAGTGTGTCTTATGGTGCAATCAGACTGATTTCGAAACCGCCACTAGAAACAATGCGATTTAATCTGTATATATGCTAAGAAGATATATGAAAGCTCAACCTTTAAATTGTGATCGCAGTTTACAAGATGAAATCAATCCAGGAAGTGAATTCAATTCAATAGCCATATTGATTTACTGTATATTGATAAATTCAAACTAGTCTTCTCTCCCTTGTGACAAAAGTAAAATGGATAACTGTTCTAGTTTCAATTTTCTTTCACATACAGTAAAGTCATTCTCTGAGCCAAAAAGATTCAAAGTAATATATCAGATACACATTGTTTTCTCTAGCAGAGGGTTTGTATGCTTTGAACTAGTGTTAAACTATAGCGTCAGCCTTAGTACAGACAGTAAAACCACACCAGTATGTATTAAGAAAAGAGTCAGCTATATAATAAAACTATATTTTAACCAGAAGGGTGATCTGTGTTCTCAGGACAAGCATAATTTTTGTAAACGCAGGTTGTTTTATGAGTGAGGCCATCTCATGTGTTTTATGTTTTTATGTAACTTTATACAATTTAGGATTCAATTCCCTCTTTACAAATAAAAGCAATCATTTTATCATTTTTAGTTTAATTTAGTGAAACGTGACAACTAGCCCCAGTCTTTACTAAATGCATTGTGTCTTTGTATTTGTGACTTTCCCATGCATCGTTTCAATTTTAATCTAGTCAGATTAAATAAATAATAAGAGGAATTATGCCATTTTATTTGTCAGTGTCAGAGCAATGCACAAGCAGGCGGCGCTGGTACTTCCTGGAGCTGTTCAGATGAGGATCAAAAACTCTCAAAGCAGCTCTGGAGAAAGACTCAGCCAGACTAAGTCTATGGTCCTTCCAGAACCTGAGACACTACAGAAACCTGTGAGCTCTGTGAGTGAGCACATGCACACTTTCACCACATGTCTAGGTTCCATTATATAAATTAATGCTCACACATTGGTTTTTGTGCTGTGATTCTCACAAAACCACTGAAACACCATGGCAGTATAGATTTAAATGATGAAACATACAATTTGGTTACACAAAAAATGATCAGAATAAAGATAATTGTGTTCTCTACCATGGACAAAACATCATTTTGACATAGGAATTAATTAATTATTTATGTATTCTATTGCTTTTTCTGCTGAAATTCTCATAACCGTGAGTGTATTATATGTTGTAATTTAAACAGAGTAAAATGAAAATATTGTGAAAAAACAATTGGATGTTCTATTAGATGTGCTCAAATTACAAAAAAATTACAAAAAAAAAAACCGATTGACAGAATATTCATGTATTATAAAAATGAAGAAATAGTGGAAGAAAGAAGTGTCCACGACTGAAATTCTCATCCTCCGTAACGTTTTTTAAAGACACAAAAAGATATTTACATTTAAGTTTGATTTTATTTGAGTTTTGCCTTTTAAACGGCTAACAAGTTAACAAATTACTCTATATTTTATAAGTAAAAAACTTGATATTCTCTTGTCACGCCGTGTACACGCCTTTTTCCCTTCTCATTACCGATACAGGTAGTTTTCCACATTTAAAGAAATTTTACATGTAGGCCTATAATATTCTATTAAAATATAATTCTTTAATGTCTCATTATGTATGATTAATAAAAAGTTGCTAGGCATCAAGGCTTCGCTTGTTTTTAGCAAAACATGCTATGAGATTGACCGTTTTATGGTTACGGTAATGAGAATCTTTAAGGCCTTTTCTGTATTTTTTTTATTGTGTTAAACTGTTAGTAAAAGTTTTGAAATGAATGCCTTTAAACATGTTATACCTTGTTTTAAATTAATATAAAGGGAATTTGTTGATGCATGTGTTTTTAAGAAAATCATGTTTGACATCTTCAAACCAAGATTTCGTGAGAATCACATCGGTAAATCAATGCTGTAGGTTGATACATTACAGTGCAACACATCATCTGCTGTAAAGCTTCCTGTTGCATGGGTCTCATTATATGTGTTGAGAAATACTTGAACTGAATGTGTCAGGTATAGAACAGCAGAGGGCAGCACAGCACTGCTGAACGTGGCTTGCTGGTTTTTATTCATTTCTCCCATAGTTCTGTCAACACAGCATGCACAAAACACAACTAGCTGCATTTCTTTCTTTTTTTACTTTTTATTATACTTTGACAGATACACCAACGATTCATAACTTGTCTGTGTCATTCTGAGTAGGAATGTATTTAGTCATTTTTATGATACACAAGATTTTAAGCCTACCTTACACCAGTTTGTGATTTTTAATTGTTGTTTATTATTATGATTGTTTCAATTATTAGAAATTCTCTAAAAATATGAAGAGCTTTCATGTATTATTTATATAGAGATATCAAAGGATCAGATATGATTTAATATATAGCTTAATAGAATATTTCATGAGCAGTAATTCATCTGCATATTATTTACATAGATTGTCATGCACGCCAAACAAAATGATAAAAAGTTACAAAATAAATACATCATATTTACAATGCATAAACGTATGAAATGTATATATAGAATTCTGTGATCTAATTCTTAACATGTTCATAATCTCAATTTTAGGTCATTTTTTAATTGTTCATATTGACTTAGCAACAATCTTTGTTTAGATTAATCGTCACCGGAGGAATCAGTCTCAACATAACATGGATGCTTCTGTTGGGCTGCAGGTATGATCTGTGGTGCCTCCTTTATTTTGACGTCACATGAAATTGGGTTTGGATCAGAGAGCATGGAAATTGAATAATGAGCCAGTAGTGAGGACGCGATGCTCACCCTTTGTAATATGTTTAGTTTGCTCAGTTGAGTTGGTATTCATCTTAAAAAAGTGACATGCATTTTTTAAATTCCCTTTTCCAAACAAATTAACAAATCAAATTTCATTGTACTCTAAGGCATTTTTAAACATTTTGTAGAATTCTGAAAGACAAAATAATTTGTGTCTGTATGCGTTTTTATATTTCAGCCTGTTTTAAAAGAATATTTAAACAAAGCCAAAATTGCTGAAGGAGGGAAGAAATTACGGTTTGTTTATATATTTATATATTTTTCTATCTGTATGTCTGTAATGATAAAAAAAATAATGTTTACAATTTAAATGTTATTAATTAAAAAAATGAATGAAGAAAAACAACTATTGATATTTTCGCAGGAAAAACTGGACTTCATCCTGGGTTGTTCTCTCCTCTAGTCAGCTATTATTCTATAAGGAGAGCAAACAAGAAGCTGTGGCTAATTTGGTAAGACACGACAGCTCTGTTATACACATCGTACGCATATTTACACATGCCCAACAGAGTGCATTTAGTCAAAACATTTAATGCTGAGAATTTTTTATTATCTTGCTCTTTCAATATAGGGAAACAGTTATTTTCCTTGAGAATAATAAGAAAATAATGTCAATAAACAGAAAACAAACAGCAGCATTAATGAATAGATGCAGATGTGCATTGAGCAGTAGCCTATAACTGTTAGCGAATGGGTGGAGAAACGTAATGATTTCCATATTTGTCAAAACTTAACTTTGCCTTTGATCCTGTCTATTTAAAATGCTGCTGAGAAAATGTTTACCCATCATGCATAGAATTATACCAGCATATCATTACTTTGATGATTTGAGTGAGCATGTGGCAGTAATAGAAAGAGAGAGAGAGAGCGTGATACAGAGGTTCAGAGGTTTGCTACCTTGGCAGGCTTGTCATTCTTATAAATGAAACATCGAGACCATCAATGAGGTCAGGTCGTGTTTGGTTCAACATCACTCATGGTCAAGTGGCTATAAAGCCCTCAAGCCTCTCAGCCATTTCTGAGGGCAATACACACAGAGGTTATCAGGATGAAGTTAAGTATTTTTGCCACCTCATTAAAACAGTAGAACTGCTTTTTCAAATAGTTTTCAAAAAGCCAGAGCTTTTTTCTTGCTGCTGAAATGAAAGAGATCACCTCCCAGCGCGGACATTATAAATGGACTTTTCTCCTCACAGATGTCATAGATTTTTATATAACGTGTCAGTTAGGGATAGTTCACCCAAAAATGAAAATTCCATCATCATTTACTCTGTATGAATTTCTTTTTTCTGCAGAACACAAAAGAGGATATTTGAAGAATGTCGGTAACCGAGCAACGGTGGTACCCGTTGACTTTGGCATTGCTTTTGTGTCTATAAAATAGAAGTGAATGCGTACTGCTATTATTCGGTTACCAACGTTCTTCAAAATATCTTCTTTTGTGTTCTGCAGAAGAAAGAAAGTCATACAGGTTTGAAATGACAAGAGGGTGAATAAATAATGACCAAATTTTCATTTTGGGGTGAACATGCGTTTTTTCAGAACATGCCGTTCATCCCTCGTTTAGTATTTGGAAACACTTACATTACGTCCAGAATCGATGCTGCGTAGGTTTGGTTTGTGGTGGCTAAGTTCGCGACAAGAAAGACACATGATGTTAAAAATCTACTAAGCATTTTATCATTAGCTCTGGGGCAGATAACGCGATGTCCCAAGCTCTGTGAGTTTTAACACAAGCTCTTGTGTCAGTCTTGGCAAAAGTGTCACATTTTTTCACAGAAACCCAGTTGTAGACCAGATGGTGTGGATCTGTGTGGGGCTGCAATCGAGTGGACAACAGAGAAATCAAGCCGAAAGAACGTGATGCAGGTGAGACAGTTGATATTAGAATATTTTAATCATTGTATAGACATATTAACAGATAAATATTGTCTCGTGAACCTCAATGGCGAAGCAATTGAGACAGATCTGTTAGTCGTCTTGAAACCGAGTCACGAGGTCTCACCTCTAATAACATGGCCCATAGCTTCAGCTCCAATAATCTATCCTTTTTTCTGCAACTCAAACTTGTAAGGTCACATCTTAACCAAGTTGTTCAATGCATTTATGAAGTCTCAAGGGATTGAAAAGACTACAGTGCAATCTAATTGCTCAGTGAGCTTATAGGGCTTTCACCAGACCCTTCTTAAAGGCTTGATATTGTCTGTCAGAACTGGTGTCATACCTCTTCAAATCTCTCGAGTGTTTCTCAAGAGATGAGCGAGAAAGTATAAACTGCCTTTGAAAAAAAATGCACAGTATTTTATCTGCACACCAGTGTTTGCAATGATCTGGATCCAAAAGCATCCCCTGATATTTCTGTCCAGTCATTTTTGTCTTGAAGACTTTTCATTAAGATTTATCTAAAGAGAGATAATCTTCAAACTGGTGTGTCGGGACGCCCGGTGCTTATCAATACATTGATAGCGGAGTTAACTTTCATAATGAGGCAAACTGTGGATAAAAAGCCGATTTCCGATCTCTTATAATGTCTTATCACCACCGCTGTACTTGCCGTCCAGAAGTTTGGCCAGAAATCTTTTTCTGCAGGAGAGATTAAAAAGGCTTTAAACAGTAATCTTAAATAATCCAAACTCTCGCACAGAAAAAAGTGCTTGTAATGATGGGACCGAGCCATTTCATAGTCTGCCATTGCTGTCAATCAACCTCAACCGGGATTAGAAATTAGTGCGGAGGGTTGTTAATTCAACGGCGCTCGGAGTTAGATTTTCAATCTGTGAGGCATTCAGCCGAGGTCTCGAAGATCTGCTCGGTTTAGCCCAAGACAAAACACTTGTGTCAGATGAGGGATAGTTGCGATTAAGAAGTTCAAATTCTTTTATTGGAGGTTTTGATCAGTGTCTTAAGCATCTAATGTGGACTTTCAGTCCTTTTTATGCTTCTGTCACATCTGATATTAACCTTAAATGCAGATCCTTATATCTCTGCTAATACACAGATTACAGTGCTTATCGGTTGAAACTTAGAAACCTTGAATTGCAATGCTGGGGAAGCTGAAATGAGCTTTTTTTATTATGAGAAGAATTCTCATAAATGTGGATAGATATAATTGGCATTGCGTCTTATTATAAGACATACATGAGAAATACTTTTGTAAACGCAAGATATTTGATGTCTACTAGTGAGATAAGTCAGGATGCACTACTTAAACAAAGAGTTGCTTGAAAGTCTCATCGTGCTTTTTTATGTGTTGGTTTCAGTTTGGCTTTCTGGGTCATTTAAAAGGGTTATGAACCCAGAGAGTCATATGCATTTGTCTTTTTCAGAGCTCGCTCAAAACTAGATGGGTTTTCTTTACACTGATGAAACTTTAGAGCTGAAAAGTGCCACATTTCTCTCAGAGGAAAGCCTTCCCACCTCTGAAACAACATACTTTGTTCCAAAACTAGCTGCCTACGTTCAGTGTAAAGGTTGTTCCAAAATGTAAGCAACTTAATCTTTATGGCTTCTGCGTTCTTTGTTCTTTGAAAAATGTTAAGGCAGGTATCCTTCAAAAAGGCATTAAAGGTTCTGGGGCACTTTTAATAGCATTGTCATTTTTCCTACTATGGTAGTCAGTGCTGGCCAGAACTGTTTGGTTACAAGCATTCTTCCAAATATCTTTCTCTGTGTTCATCAGAACAAATACATTTACACAGATTTACAACAACTCGAGGGTGAGTAAGTGATGCCAACATTTTTATTTTTAGATTAACTGTCTCTTTAAAGGTCAGTGAAAAAAGTCAAGATTGTGGAAGAGATAATAGAAATGTTGACTATCTATTAAGCCAGTTCAGTGTTATTAAAATATATAATTTTACCCAATTTTGATTGCATTATTATCTTATATAAAACTGTATTGGATTCAATTGTTCATCGTATCATCTTTGCAAAACACCATTTCTGTGGTGTGCATAGTTGCCGCCCATGTAAAATCAGTCACCTTTGGTAATGGTTAGGATGCGTGTAGGCAGTAGCGCTGAGGCAGATCACAAGGTTAAGGAACATACTGTGACTACATCTAACCTGACGTTGGCATGCTTAGATTAATACACATTTGTGACCCTGGACAACAAAACCAGTCTTATGGGTCAATTTTTCGAAATTGAGATTTTTACATAATCTGAAAGCTGAATAAATAAACTTTCTATAGATATATGAGTTGTTAGAATAGGACAATATCAGGCTGAGATACAACCGTTTAAAACTCTGGAATCTGAGGGCGCAAAAAAATCAAAATATTGTGAAAATTGCCTTTGAAGTTGTTAATCAGGGGCACTGTGGCAGACCATCCACTCACAAAAATAAAGTTTTTATATATTTAAGGTAGGAAATTTAAAAAAATATCTTCATGGAACATGATCTTTAATATCCTAATGATTTTTGGCATAAAAGAAAAATCGATAATTTTGACCCACACAATGTATTTTGTCCTTTACTAAAAATGTTCCCGTGCTACTTAAGACTGGTTTTGTGATCCAGGGTCACATTTTTGGTGAAAACCAGGCCAGTCTCATGATCTAATTTCGAGATAACAAGGATCAAAGTTTGATTTAAACCATTCATTTAACTATAATTTCAATCTTTGACATGCCCTTACTAAGTCGATCTAAAAAACATCAAGGTTGTATTTATACAGAATGTTCTTTACATTATGCAGTAATGGATGATTTTATGTAGAAAACCACATAACAAAAAATTGACTTCATCTGGGTGTTCACGTAAACACAGAACTCAAAGCAGAACAATGCACAAGTTCTAATCTGATCATTTGTATAATGTTATTCAAACGTTTTAATCCTAACCTTAAGCCTTACCTGTAAGAAATAAAGAACATATTTCCATTGTTGTAATTGGAAGAACACGGAAAAGGATCGTCTTCTAAAACATTCGTCCTAAATTTCGGACGTTTCAGATTGCAGCATAGCAGGAAACAAAAAAGTCGGACAATAGAAATCCGATTCTCATTTCGTTCACGCTTGCGTCACCTGCGTGAAAATGTCTATGAAATCCAGTCATCCCTATAGAAAAAAGTGAGTGGACTAAGACCTTACAACTGTGTCACATTATTGACAATAGGTGCCTGGCATGACTGTTTGAGAATCAAGAGGAAACATCTGAGGCTGATTGTAATATCATATGACGGCATATGGCGTCAAGCTGGAGAGACGGTAGAGATAAGACAGAAACCGTTCCGCTCTCATCAGGGCCAAGTGCCTTTGCTGTTCGCTTCACCAAGGGTTGCCAACTGTCCCATATAGCCTGAAATTGTTCTGCATTTTAGAGAACCAGTATTGTGCTCTGTAATAAATCTGTTTGAGATATAGGGGTTTCAACATCAACGTTATACAGTTTCAGGTTATGAAATGAAAAACATGATGAAAAATGGAGGTGAAATACAGACACCTTTTTCATGAATTATGTGGACACCTCAACATGGTTGTTTGTAATGTTATATTACATCATAAAAAATGTCACCCGCCAAATCTAAAATGCCATAAAGAAATGAAGGGTGTCTCATATTTTCCACAAAAAAAAAACTTTGTCAGAGACTTTTTTTTAGATCAGTTACATCTGCATAATCTGTACAATGTTTTACATAAACTGTGAGTGAACTGTAAGGTCTTTACGTGTTAAGGCCTGTCAGACAATGCAAATAGATTAATACATCCTTTCTAAAGAACAGTGGGAGAAAATGCCTCAATTATGGACCATTTTATGTTTGAAATGTGTCCAGTGGTATATATCGCTATGATTATAGGCAGTATGATGAATAGCATGTGGTTCACATCTATCCATCATCTCTTAAACTGTCTGTGGAAATGAAGATCCTTGGCCAGTCGCTGTCAGATCTGGTGTCTCACGTACGCTGAACATTTCGGGCATGTTTACTGGCGATTATGGTCGACTGACAGGTTGTACAGTGAGTAGGAAGGATCTGACACGTTGAATGGCTTGCCCAGAAGGACTGCTAAGTATTGGACTCTTGAAAGGACGCTTTATAGAATTGAGCTAATGAAGTGATGTGTTGTCTAATTACAAAATGTTGTTTAGATTGTCATTCGTTGTAGTACATGTTAACAGGCTTAACCTAACCGCCACGCCAATGTGTCCCGTAACACTGGAATTTTGTTGTCATTTCTATCAAAATATGTCTAAAAAATGGCATCAAATTGACTAAAAGCACAGTGCATTTATACCGTTTGGGAGAAATATTAGGACAATGCGCAAGATAAAAAGTCAAGAAGTAATTTAAATGTTGTCATTGTCATGTTGCTTTTGTCTCTGGGTGAGAAAAAATGGAGGAGACATAGATGGCTTTTTCAATTACTTTAAGGAACATCCAACTTTATCTGAGTGTTTCTTCAACTTTGGCCACTTTTGGCCCTGTGGACATTCAGAAAATAAACTCTTCAGAATAAATCAGCAGACCTCTTTGTCTTTCTGAGGCCAGTGTTGTAGCCGGCATTTTATGTATCCTAAATGTACACATATACAATATTTTCACGCTGTTTGCTTGTTTTTACAAAAGTGAAACATATATAATTAATATATACAATACATTTATATTTCATAGGTGATAATTTACAATAAAATAAAAATAAATAAATAAATTGATTTGTGGGAAAGTATAGTTATGAGAGTAGATTCATATAAAAATAGCTGATTTGTTTCTTTTATTGATTTATTTAACAACTTATTATTCATAGTGGTAATAGTAATACTTTGAAGTAATTTAAATATAGGTAAATAAATGTTTTTTTCAATATTTTTGATAGATCTACAGTATCATTTGAGTTTTACATGATGATTGTGGAGTTTCAAGCACTTTCTCTCATATTTGAAACATATTGCTGCACCTTTAAAGGTCAAGTGTATGGAATTTAGCGGCATCTAGTAGGATCTAGTAGGCTATGGTAGCATCGCGATGCTAAAGCTTCAAAAGTCCCGCGATGCCTTTCGTTTTTTAAACGGTAGTATCGTAGTGGCGTAACTAATGTTGCATATGCGCATTAACGTTCATTTGAAAACTTTCATCTGTTTCTTTGCGGTGTTTCTCTCCTAAATGAATCCGTGTTTTGAACGACTCGGACAAGATAATGATTCAGTGAGTCATCCATCAAGACACTTGCTTCGTTCTTTAATGAATCAGCTGTTTTGAACGAGTTGGTTGAATGATTCACTGACACAAAACTATTGCCGCCACCTACTGGCTGTTTTAGTCACATTTAAAGTAAGCCTAACATTTTCCTTTATAAGCATTGCTATTAATGCAATTTGTCGCACATTGATTGAATTAGTTCCAATGTTAAAAAATGTTCTTTAGTAGTTACTACAGTAAACGTTGCAAAAATTACTAGACACTAGTGTTTTTAAATCTTTCCACAGTAAATATTAAAGTATACTACAGTATTTGCTTAAACTTATCCAATTTCTACAGTTAATACTACAAATATTGTAGTGTGCAGTATAATACAGTTTACTAAATACAACATGTTTCATTTAGATCTGTGTATTAAGGAATTTTGGTCTATTTTGTAGATTTTAATTATGAACATGACACAGCATCGCAATACTACTTGGTATCGTGATTTTTCTAGTAATCTAGTGGTGAGGTTGTGAATTGCAACTAATGGCTCACTCCACCCCTCCCTCTCGAAATACTACAATGGCTGCTTAGTACAAAAATGTCATCACATTTCGCTTCTTTGCCAAAGGAGATAACTTATTTACGAAACGCACTCTGTAGGAGTTTGTCCGTTTAGGGCTACTGTAGAAGCAACATTGCGAATTCCAAGGGGACCCGCTGTGTATTGAAATAGCTCATTCTATGGTAATAAAAACATAACGCTGCATTATGTAAGGTCTTTATACACCTCTGAAGATATAGTTGCGTATATTATATTGCATTGCTGTCAATAGATTCTTCAAAAAAATACACACTTGACCTTTAAACTAGCAACCGCACAGTCATTTATCTCTTAAGACCACTTTGCATGAGAGCTGAACAAAAGGTGTTTGCAGTGCTTGACCTTAGTGCATAAAGCTGCTTACATTGTATTGAACATTAATTTCTCTGTTCATAGCAAAGCAATATAGTGTATAAACTGTAATAATCATGGGGTGAACAGAAGGATTTGAGATTCAGACAACAGATTACAAAAGAGATTAAAGTAGAAAAACTACTACTGCAAGACCACATCTCAGGACAAATAAGACACTCTGGCTTGTACTAAAATGACCTTTTTGGGAAAATGTGTTACAATTTTAACACATCAAGGACAGATTGGAGATCAGAAACTCAGTACCTGATCATATACTGAATGGTTGAGGGGTGCATTTGTTCCTGTAGTCTATTATTTTATATTTTGTTTCATTATGTTTATTATTTTATTACATACTCTATTATCATGATTGTATTTGTTTACTCAGACGTATATTAGCAATTTGGTTGTGAAACATTTTGTGTTTGTTTTACTGCTTAAAGTTTAATCAAATCAATTGGCCGTTTAATTCTTTGCGAGAAAAGCTCTCTCAAAACTGCAATCTAAAGAAGTAGGTTATGGAAACAGTATTCCCAGCTCGTGAAACATTTTACGAAGATTTCCTTTCTGTTATATTTATTATGAATGTTTTTAATCTGGCAGATGCAGACTGAATCATTGAATTAAACACTGAGCAAGAGAAAGCAATGCATTTTCTTTTTTTTGTTTGTTTTGTATTCTTTTGGAAGCTGGTCGCTCTCGTACTCAAACCAATCTCAGGATTTGTGGAAAATTGGAGATAATTAACCCTGCTATCAAAAGCGCTTCAAAGTTGAGTTGTGTCTTTATGTAGCTTTCAAATGAATGATTAATTTAACAGCAAAACACAAATGTCAAGTCACGGATGGCATTCTGGTCTTTGTACGGCTCTGCATAATTAAACATTAATGAACAGTCAAAGTGAGGGCCCAGATATTCAAATTCCTCCTCATTAAACAGTGGAATTAAAAGCCATGTGCTTTTATGTTATACTTTATTATTTCCACCCAAAATCGAAAAACTTTTCACCAGTCCCAGTTTTTCAATGAGCTGTTTTGCCTTTTTTTAACCAATACTATTTATTTTTATATTTTGTATGCGTTTTATGCAGAACATTAATCCTGATACATGTCATTTGCATTTTTGATATAAACATTGATAACAGTTTGTTTAACATTCTATCAAGGCATAACTTCAGATGAAATGGTCATATAGGGTTTAAAATAAGGATGATGTATGGCTTGGTAATGTTGTGTTGGTGAAAAATTATACTGGCAACATCTAAACCCTTTTAAATGGCTTCATCACAATAACGCTTCATTTGTCAGATAATATACTGGCTGTGACCTTACAGTAGTGATACTATATTATATTTTTCATTGTGGAGTTTTTAGTAAGCATCACCACACATGGCAGTGAAGTATGGCATGAATTTATGACAGCTGTTTGCAGAGGAGTAATTGTGAATATGACAGTGGGGAGTTGGAAAGATTATTATCATTTTTATGAAACAGAGAGAACAAAACTCATGAGTCATCGGTTAACGTTCTTAGATGATATCAAAGACCAATGCGATGTTTGGTTTTGAAACAGCTTGATTTACAGGATGAGCTATTTTGAAAGAAATATACAATGTGCTTCAGTTTAACTCGATACAACTATGGTGTTGCATTTGTTAAGGCTGGTTTGGCTTTGAAATGCTATTTGAATGATTTGATCCTTTGCGTGCTGGGTTGTGAAACAATACCACGGTACTTCTAAAAACCGAATTTGAATGACAGTTTCGCTTCATTTTTAATTAAAAATGTCATGCATGAAATATATGTCGAATCTGCATAAAAAGAGATCGCTGATATTGCGTGTGCTTCACACGTCATATCAGAACAAGATGTGAAACTGCCGTTGTAAAGTTTTTGATGACCTGCAGCATTATATCCTTCATTACAGTGGAGATGTTTCACCCGATCAAAACGCCAGTGAGAACTCCAACAAGTCCACTCCACTACAAACTAATGCTGTCATGTCTGCAGGCGGCCTTCAGGGGAAAAAACGAGCTTCAGAACAAACATGTTCTCTCGGATGTTCCACTCTGAAGAATAGAGGGATCGCAAACACACTCTGACAAGAGTTGTGCCCCTAACCATCCCCCTTCTATCCCCAAAGAGACTGCTTGATTCCCCCGCCCCGCTCTCTCCAAGTCAGAGAAGTCTGTTTTAAATGGGCAAACTTTGGACGTCTATGTGGAGTGACTTTACGGGGGGTGGGGAATCTATTGTGCGATGTGTTTTTTTTAAAGACTGAGCACTTTAAAATGATTTTAGAAATATGCACCGTCAGCTCTCTTTAAAGTAACAAGGATCTGTTCAGTGTGACGGTATTTGACAGTTCTGACCTTAGCGTTGGTGTTGGCATGGATTTTCTGGAAAGGCCGCTTATACTATGAGACTGTGCCATGTGGAGTTACACCAGTCTTGAAAAATAAGTGTAATGTTTAGTCAGGTATCAAACTAATAGCATTGTCAAAAGGCTTATAGCATTCGAAACATGAGTTTAAAGCAAAACCTCTTGTGTGTGTGTGTAATTTTGTCCCTGAAATCTACCTTCTCCACAGTGTCTGTTACAGAATCAGCATTTTGTAATTGTCTGCTCTTCAACCACAAATATAATCAAAGATAAATTGGTTTAATAACCAAACCGAATTTGTTTGTCATTGTTTTAATTTCAACATACATCCTTGGTTATTGACAGAGGATTTTCACACAGAGTTTGCTGGTTGTTTTAATGTCACTTTCTATTCAAACCTCTTTAACAAACAGATCACCACCCCTACTGGCGATGAGTTTTTGCTACAGGCTGATCATTTTCCAACAATCTGCAAATGGCACGACACCATCAAAAAAACAGTGGACAGTCTGGTAAATCATTTATGAAAATGAATGAAGCAATTATTATATTAGCAGCTCTTTCAGTTTATGTCTGTAACTGGAATGTAATGTCATTGAAAATATTGTCATATTCACTATAGCTGGAGCTCAGTATGCTGTTCCACTCAATGTTAAGAAAGCTCTATTTTCTTGCTGTTTCTTGCTGTGCCTAATGCTTAAATACATCCCTGAATATACTTTACCTTTGAGATTTATTAACAGTAGATCAATCATTTAGCACGGTGACCAATGCTTCAAACAATATTCTGGATGATATTTCTGCATGTTAATAAATACTAATGAAGCTTGTTTTATTGTGTTCTGTTGAAGTCGAGCAGAACTGGAGGCCACAGCTATGGAAGAGCAGCCCTACAGAAATCCAACAGTACAGAATGTTTGTCCAGACCAATCTGTGATCCACCTAAACCCAAACCAAAAGACTCCAAATCTGAACACAGACGCTCTATCAGTGAGTAACACTTGTGTGTGACAGAGAGAGAGAGAGAGAGAGAAAGAGAGAAGGTGATAACCGGCAATTGACACAGATAGTTCAGAAACAGTGAGTGTGTCAGGGTTGCAGCCTTGCCTCACCACTGTTTAATATCTACATTAATGAGTTTACAGTACAGCTGACACAGTCTGTTCTGTTCCCCCTTCCATTTCTTATGGGTGACTCTCATGAAACCTGTCAACAAGTCATTTCCATTTTCAAAGTAGCAAATATATACTGTATACAGCCACAGAAAAAATGAAGAAACCATTTTCAGTTTTCTGGTTTTAAAATTCACTATTTATAGGTATATGTTTAGGTAAAATGATCATTTTTGTTTTTGTTTTGTTTGTCAAATAAAAACATTGTTTCTTTTTACACTTATTTGTAGAAAATGTAAACTGGAGAAACAGGTCAAAATAACATAAAAGATGCTCTGTATTTTTCAGACCTCAAATACTACAGAGAAAACTGTTCAAAAAAGTTGATATTCACTTTTAAGCAATACAACAGTAATATATGTACATGTATTTAGGAAAAGTTCAAAAACATTTTTTCGAGATAACCTCGATTTTTATCACAGCTTTCATGTGTCTTGTCATGCTGCCAGAATTTCACATTGCTGATGACTTTGTCACTCCTAAGGTTTGATTTTGTTGAAATTCTGGACACTGGACTGAATGGCCACAATTCACGTAGAAATGCTGATCAAATTAAATTTTGGATTTTTTTCCGTGGCTGTATGTGTAGTATAAAATATTACCGTAAAATTCTGGTTGTATTTGTTATACGGCTTTCAATGTGTGCAAATGTAAATTAACTGACTACAGTAAAAATAATTGTATTAGGTATTGGGGTAATGAGAATCTTTATAATACATAATAACGCTCAAACAATAAAGAATAGAATAGAATAGAATAGAATAGAATAGAATAGAATGAGCTTTATTGGCCAAGTATGTTTCCACATACAAGGAATTTGTTATAGTGACAGAAGCTCCACAGTGCAACAGAAAGACAGCAACAGGACAGAACACAGATGATAAATAATAATAATAATAATATACAATAATATAGAAATAGGCAATGTACAAAACAGCAAAAACACAATATACAATATAGACAATTATGTATGTACAGGTCTGATATGTGCAAATTTGGTGGATAAATAATGTAAGATAGAGTTGTGTGTTAATGTCAAGTGTTCATAAGATGGATTGCATGAGGGAAGAAACTGTTCCTGTGTCTGGTCGTTCCGGTGCTCAGTGCTCTGTAGCGTCGACCAGACGGTAACAGTTCAAAAAGGGAGTGTGCTGGGTGTGAGGGGTCCAGAGTGATTTTACCAGCCCTTTTGCTCATTCTGGATGAGTACAGTTCTTGGAGAGTGGGGATGGTTGTATCAATGATACGCTCAGCAGTCCGGACTACCCTCCGTAGTCTTCTGAGATCAGATTTGGTAGCTGAGCTGAACCAGACAGTTATAGAAGTGCAGAGGATGGATTCGATGATGGCAGAGTAGAACTGTTTCAGCAACTCCTGTGGCAGGTTGAACTTCCTCAGCTGGCGAAGGAAGTACAGCCTCTGCTGGGCCTTTTTAACAATAGAGTCAATGTGAGTGTCCCACTTCAGATCCTGAGAAATTGTGGTGCCCAGGAATCTGAATGACTCCACTGCAGTCACAGTGCTGTTCATGATGGTGAGTTTGGGGAGAACAGGGGGCTTTCTCCTGAAGTCCACGATCATCTCCACTGTTTTAAGTGTGTTAAGCTCCAGGTTGTTGAGACTGCACCAGACAGCCAGCTCCTTGACCACCTGTCTGTAAGAAGACTCGTCACCGTCCTGAATGAGGCCGATCAGTGTGGTGTCGTCTGCAAACTTCAGGAGCTTGACAGAGGGGTCTTTAGATGTGCAATCATTCGTGTAAAGGGAGAAGAGCAGTGGGGAGAGAACACAGCCCTGAGGAGCTCCAGTGCTGATGGTGCAGGTGTTGGATTTGAATTTACCAAGCTTTACTAACTGCTGCCTGTCTGTCAAGAAGCTGTTGATCCACTGACAGACAGAGGTGGGGACGGAGAGCTGTGCCAGTTTATTCTGAAGGGTGTCCGTGATGATGGTGTTAAAAGCAGAGCTGAAGTCCACAAACAGGATCCTAGGTCCCTGGTCTGTCCAGATGCTGAAGGATGAAGTGCAGTCCCATGTTGACAGCATCATCCACAGACCTGTTTGCTCTGTAGGCAAACTGCAGGGGGTCCAGTAAGGGACCAGTGATGTCCTTCAGATAGGCCAAAACCAGTCTTTCAAATGATTTCATGGCCACAGAAGTTAGAGCCACAGGTCTGTAGTCATTAAGTCCAGTAATTTTGGGTTTCTTTGGGACTGGGATGATGGTGGAGCGTTTGAAGCATGAGGGGACTTCGCACAGCTCCAGTGATCTGTTGAAGATCTGTGTGAAGATGGGGGCCAGCTGGTCAGCACATATTTTTAGGCAGGCTGGTGACACACCGTCTGGGCCTGGTGCTTTCCTTCTTTTGTTCTTTCTGAAGACCTGGCGCACATCTTCTTCAGTGATCTGAATTGTAGGTGTGGCGGAGAGGGGGGTTGCTGAAGGTGTGAATGGTTGTGTGGAGAGGTGTTCAGGGCGGGTGTGGAGTGTTTTTTCAAACCGGCAATAAAACTTGTTCAAGTCGTCAGCTAGTTGTTGGTTCTCCAAAGTGCTGCGGGAATGGTGTCTTGTAACTGGTGATATCTTTCACACCTTTCCACACTGAAGCAGGATCACTGGAAGAGAATTTGTTCCTTAAGTTGTCAGAATTATTCCTCTTTGCCCCTCTGATCTCCTTTTCCAGTGTGAATTTGGCCTGTTTATACAAGAGTTTGTCCCCTTTCCTGTAAGCATCTTCTTTGGCCTGACGAAGCTGTCTGAGTTTTGAACAATGAGTTTTAAAGGATAATAGAATGAGGCATTGACCATTGGTCTTTGCTGTAGCTCTTCTCCACACACTCTTGAATACAGCATAACAGTTTTCTTACTGTTACACTAACACGTCCATCTTTAATAAAAGTAAAACAATAACATTTTTACTAACCAGCCCATTAAAAACTGTTTAAATGTTGTTGAATTTCATACCGTATGAGTAAGACCAAGTCATTGTCAATCATTATTATAAATTACCAGCTACTTGACACTCTCCAAACGCCTCTGTCGTTCATAATTTCTGCTTTTTTCTGTCCTCAATGAGTATCAAAGAGAATTAATTTACTACTGTACTGAATACTGGCCAGCAGAGTCACATGCATCACTCACAAAGATGGTGTAACACCGACACCACCATTGGCCAGAATCAATAAAAAAATGCAGCCAAACGAGATATTCACTTACACTGGAGGGCATTCGAATATTTTACATAAGCAGTTCACTTCTGCTGTACTCGCCGTGTTTTTGAACAATGTGGAGACAGAGTCTCTCTTATTTGCATGAGGAGGACTTGCACAAAGAAACCCTCAAAAGAATGTGGCAAGTGTTCACTGACAACATTGTTCCTTTGTCTTTTGTGATCCCCGCACAGTGTTCAAGCTGAATTACAGCGCGTCAGACAGCGCGGATAAGAACGGTGTCAAGAACAGACTGAAGAAGTTCATCTCCAGACGGCCCTCCATGAAAACACTACAGGAGAAAGGCATTATTAAGGGTGAACTTTTATATTTTAACATACTGGTCTGAGAAGATACTTCAGCTCTGTGCAGATTTTGGAAATGACTCTCAAAAATCTGCTGCAAAACTCTTATTCATTTAACAACTTTGAGAACAAACCATCATAGGCCAGTTAATAGTCATAATTACATGCTACATAATTACTGGTTACATATTACAGTACATGATGACATATGAATGGATGATCTTAGGGCATTCGTT
Organism: Triplophysa rosa; assembly: GCF_024868665.1. Lineage (NCBI taxonomy): Eukaryota > Metazoa > Chordata > Actinopteri > Cypriniformes > Nemacheilidae > Triplophysa > Triplophysa rosa. Next base: position 12,870,086 of record NC_079895.1, read on the forward strand.
TCGTTTGGCTCTACGTGTTTCCATATTAAACAAAACTGTGATCTAGTGAAAAAAACACATTTTGTTTTCCTTTTGTATATTCTACCAGTTCGGCCCCTGACGCCAGTACTTAAAGACTGTAACTAATTTATTCCATTCATGGCACACACCACACATAACATTAAAGGATATTTTAGGCATACTTGGAACCGTCGGATGAAGGTAATGATATCTTTAATTTCCTCTGGTGTTGAAAAAGACCCTTTAATGCAGTATCTGCGGGGGTAAATGGGAGATCAAAGAGGACAATATTGAAGGAATGAATTAAACTACTGTGAGATTAACCGAGTAGCGCAGGTGGCCCCAACACAGCTATCCCTGGCAGGGCTCCAAGGCAAGTGAGCCTGCAAACATCCATCTCAAAATTAGGATTCTTGCGTATTGTACCGTCTCTTTCTAATGGCAATTTATCTCGAAACGCCCCACCTCCCGTGCAAAATATTTTTCTAGGAAACCTTGTGAATGCACATTTGTATGCAAAGGTGGCTCGCTCGCAGTCATTTATGCATTTAGCGCGCACCCCCTCCTCTTCCTCGAGGGTGCTGAAATGAGAGCAGGACAACTTTGATGTTCCAGAAGCCTCTGGGACAGCTCGCCTGGTCCTATATGTCCTCAGAAAGCCAGATGATAAGGACGCTCGCTGCCTTTGTGCACCTCAGCCCTGACAACTGAGGTTTTGCTGTAAAATTATTTTCTGGGGCTTGTAATCATGCATTTGTAGACGATCAATGGATTTAAAAAGTAGTTGAATGAATAGTATTATAAGGTCGCTGTCCTTCCAATAGCTCGGATGTCCAAATTCGCTGTTTTTCAGGAAATGGAAAAAACACTTTTTAAATGATTAAATGCTTTGTTGCTACAGATGATAAGCACTTTTTAATACTTTTTACTGGTTAGATATTTGCAAACCCAGTAACAGACATAAAGGGAGACTAATAATAATGATTTTTGGCAAAACGCGATACAAGGTTTCAGAAGGACAGCAGCAATATGCTGAATGATCAATACTTGCCAAAAGCTACCAAATGATGATAATTCAAAGACATTATTGTAAAAAAGATGATTGAAGTGCTTAAAGATGCTACAAAATATGGATTTAGAAAATATATACAGTATATTTTATTTTCATATAGGCCTTCAGTGGTTGAACATATACATTTCACTGGCATACGGTCCACAGCAAACTTTCCATTTAGGTTATACTGAGGTTTATAAGCTTGAATCGCTCAGATGGTTAAAAATACTTACAAAATGTGTGTTTGGGTCATGCTTAAATGTTTTTTTTTACTAAATAAACATTTCAAATGTATTTTTTCGACTAATATTATTGCTATAGTTATGGATTGTTATGTATTATTAATATTATTATATATTTACTAAATGTATTGAAATATGTTTACATGTTTATATTTATTATACATTCACTTATATTTTTCTAGTAATTTAACTAAATATTATTGTGTTATAGACCGTGTGTTTGGATGTCACATATTGACCCTGTGTGAGAGAGAAAGGACCACAGTGCCCACATTTGTCAAGTTGTGTGTGAAGGAAGTAGAGAAACGAGGTACAAAAGATGATTCTTATAAAAACAAAAGTGGTGGTTTTATAACATGCCAGGCTGACTGACTAACAGATGTCTTTACCCTCATAGGCCTGGAGGCTGATGGGATATATAGGGTGAGCGGCAATTTGGCCGTTATCCAGAAACTACGCTTCCTAGTCGACGAAGGTAAGTTTAATTCCGTTATTATTTACAGTATATCTTCAGTGACTGGTTTAAGAGCAAGACTGTTCTCTTGACCACATCAGTATTCATCTTAAGCATCTTATTTTCCAAAGACTTTTGCTGAAGGGTATGAAGTGGTTACTTGTGTTAAGCGCCACAAATTGTTTGATAAGGATTTTCAATAAGGTTTGCTATGCAGTGAAATGCAGTCAGGACAATGTGCTGGGGTTCTCAAGGGGCGTATTACCATTGACACAATGATTAGCATGTTTTAATTTCCTCATCAAACGACTGTTGTTCTAATTCTCTCCGTTGGCTTCTCTGACTGTGCCTCTTTCCCCAGAGGAGGAGCTTGACTTGGGCGACAGCCAATGGGAGGACATCCATGTCATCACCGGAGCGCTAAAGATGTTTTTCCGCGAGCTGCCAGAGCCCCTGTTTCCCTTTCGCTTTTTCGACCTGTTTGTGGAAGCCATTAGTAAGTACTGAAAACATTTACAATGTGAGCAAATTGGTGCTGTTGCTGCAAATATTTGGGATTAGGACTTTAAAATACATTATAAGGAGTGAATAATTACCTTCGCAGAGATGTGAGACTTCAGAGCACTCATAATGTGCTCAAGTATTCCACGGCTACATGTACAAGTTATTTCCATTCACGGTTTACAGCTTAAGTTCACTGACTGTAATTTAAGGAATGAATGGCTAAACCGGCAGCCACTTTCGGGCTGAGAGTGGTATTTGGGATTTACCCTTTCAGAGGCATTCCTGCAGATCTGTCAGCCAAAAGGGGTCGCTCTTTGACAGGGAGGTACTAAGATCATTCAAATTCCCTGTTTGGGGAATGGGGGAATTTCTCAGGCCAGAGGGCAAAGTCAGGGCCTGTGGTCCAGACAGAAACTGTCACCAGATCGGCCTTAGTGTCACGTGTAACCTCCCTCCAGCAGCACAGAGCAAACTCTGGGCCTCATCTCTGCCGTCCAGCTGACGCCAATATGTTTCTCTTGGGCAATCTACCTTCTGAAAGCTGTATACCTAATGAAATATGTGTATGCTTGAAAAAACATTGTCCCTTCCTTTTGTTTTACGACTCGGGCTGTTTCTGAAACCATGTTAGTTAAAAAACAAACACAGTAGTTGTATAACTGTGTATAACTGTGTCATACTCTATACGAACTAAGCTGTGTGTATGTAAATCGAGAGGAACGTAAAAAGCAAATAGAGAGTGTTGGATACATTGATAACAGGTATACACAATTATGTAGAGCTAAACATTGTTAACAGGAATAAAGAAAGTGTAAAAAACATTCCTGTATAGAAGATTACAAAATAAGAGCCCTCAGCTAAAGCGTGTAATCTATTCACCATTAGCATCACCAAAAGTAATTACAATTATTAATATTTGAAACGGTTTTTCTAAACACAAACACAGATTTCCTACAGTACATGTGCCATTGTTTGAGACAACAGATAGCCCCACCTGAAAATTCATGCTATTGGTTGAGTCAGTGTTGCTCTGTAAAAAGAGAAGTCCAGAGAGTCACAGTGTTTACACTTTTCAATCAATTTACAAATAATTTACTTATAGACGCTTTCAGCGTCAACAACGTAAACAAACATCATGTGGCGCAAACTTAACTTTTGGTAGACCTCCGCAAATAATAACTGTTGAGTAGTTTTAATGTCATTTAATAAATTTAATATACAATAAAATATTAATTAATATGAATATAAATGAAATATAAAATAAATGGTTATATTATAACCAAACACAGACCGGAAGTTAACTTCGGGCCAGGCGAATGTATCCGATCAAACCATCTGTAGCTGTCTACTCATTTTAAGATAGGATAGAGGAAAGTATTTTAATATTAAAAATACACACATATAAGTAATAAGATATTTGTTAGTGTGTTTAAATCAATAAATGATTTGTGATGATGTAGATTTTGAGATGTAGACTATCAAAATGCCTGTGCATGTACTACCAGTCTTCTCACTCTGTAAATGGCTGTATTATCATTATGAACACAGCACCTCAGTATTTCCCTGCTGGAAGGAGATGTGCATGAGACAGAATGGGAACAGGCCTGAGGTGATGTTGTAATTTGCTAATAAATATTTACTCATGCCGCATGTAGGCCAGAGTACCACAAACTGTTTGTATCCAATTAATCAGTAGATGAGCCCGATCATTTACAGATAGTGTTTAGACAGCTAATTATTACAATAAAAGACCCCTAATAGCAGGAGGTATAATTAGTCCAACCTGCAACATACCCAACAAAATACCCAACAAAACTCAGGGTATGTTGGAGATGTTGGCTACTATGATACTATGCTATATTATTTTTGCAATATGCAGTATGCCAGGGGTAAACATGAAGAAAATGGCCTGTAAGCGTTGAATATTCCTAAAAAATACCATATGTTGGGTATAGTAGTCATTGTATCCCACAATGCAATGGACCCAGCTTGATCTTCTATTTTCACAAATAAACAAAGCAATATTGACTCATCATGATCTTTTTCATAGCTTTCAACAGTTAAAAGAAAACGAAAATGGCAAAAATAATCATAATCAATAAAACATAATGTATAAAATTTGTAATTCATAAATTCCGAGAAGCAAACTGGACAATTCTAGCTGAACTAAACACGCAACAGCGAGTTCATGACAAGAAGTAATATCGGCTTATCGTGATATCTTCCGTAGCCTCCAATAAATAAATAAAATGTTAATCAATTAAAAATAATGCAAACATGTTAATTTCTGAGATGAAAACTGAATAATTCTAGTTGCAGTAAACATGCAACAGCAAGTTCATGCAACGACAATCCAGCAAAACTTTTTGAAATGTTCATCATTTCCTTTTGCATAATGGTAAATATGCACTTCTTTAAGTTAAATTCTTTTCAATGAGTTGCATATCTGTGAGGTCTGGGTTAAGTGAGGAAGCTGGGTTCACTGGCTTGCTGGCAAAGGAGACACATTGAGTGTAAGTAACGTAACTAAAGTAAAAACAACAGACAACAGCTACTGTCGAACAGGGTATGTGGGTATTAAGCTCCTCCCCTGCCTGTAATATTGGCACGGTTTAATGAACCTTGCAGCTCGTCTTACATTTCGTTTACCGTAACTGCTCGACATCCAGTTTCATTGATCTCACTAGGCCACCAGCGAGCATTTTCAGTAATCCTGGTGATATTTGAGTGGCTCGGGACATCTATATTAGTCCATCACTGTCAGAAGAGGACAGCTTCTCTAGTCCAGTTTCTCAACATGGCTGCCCTTTATATGGGTGGTATTAACCAAAGGTCTCTGGAACGCTACTTTGGACAAGAATCCATTCAATTAGGACAGCTGCCCAATAGCACGCTGTGTCTGGAGGTCTTTACGAAACTTTAAGTCAGTTTAAGCTTGTTGGACGCTCTGGCAAATGATTCAAATGTAATCTAGGGGTTTAAGACTTAACTTCACCCAGCATTAAATGGCCCCTTCACTCACGATTTTGCTTCTCAGTTGCAATCTGTATATTTCGTGAAAAATGTATGCGATCTCTGCCACAAATCCGCATTTGGACTTCCCATCGTCCTCAGGTGAACAGTTGGCCTAATTTTCCATTCTTGCACTTGGTGCCTGTTTTGGACGTGGCAGGCACCAGCTCTTGGCTGGCGACGGCCAAAATCTATTATTCATATTGCCTGGTATCTTAGCGACATTGTCCTGCCACCTGTCCAATAGACAAGCTCGCCTTGTTAGACAAAGCGAAGACATACTTGTTGACAAATGGAGGCTTTGTTCTCTGAGCCCACACACACAATCCAGCGTTTGTGTTGTAATCTCCAAAATTCATTCAGATTCACTGTTTGAAGTTTGAAGATGACCATTGCATATTTATGAAGATTTTCCAGTTTCTAGTTTATTTTTCATTTTGACAAAAAACGTGCCACAATAACACAATGGCTGTCAGCTGCATCAAACAATACATCTGTCACAACATCATTATTTGACCATTGTGATGTTATGCTCTTTCAGCTGACAGTTCAGACTCCAGCCTTGAAATCACAAGTCTTTACATTCTACTGAGCTTTTCTCATTTGTGCAACGTGGCCTCATTGCCATGCAAAGCTAGCATGCAGAAATATTTTCAAATGCATAAATCTCTTCCCAGTCTCTATATTTCATCAAGAAGTTTTTCATGTTTAATAAATTACAGCGCCGATCCTCTAAGACTGTTATTCATAAAGCAAAGTATTCAATTGGGATACATTTAAAATCTTAATCATAACCTGCAGGACTATTTGCAGTGTGCTAATATTTGCCTTGACGGGGCTTAAAGAAGCCCGCAGACAAAGCTCACAGATGGGCTTATCCTGAGAAGCAAAGCTGTACTGCGGGTAAAGAAGGTCTCATTGTTTGTAATTGGATTATATTCACAGATTTTTGTAACTGAAAGTGCATCTATTCTTTCCTGAACATCAGCGCTTTTGACAAAACAATGATGCTCTCAGTTTGATTTAGACGGAGCGCGCCATGCACCGATGGCGCTGGCGAATTCGGTACGTTTTTGCAACCACAGGTACATAAAAACTATTTTCATCTGAAGCATTGTGTTAAAAGAGTGAGCCATGCCTTTGTTATATGGAACCACACCAAGCACATTTACCCAGAAATACAAAATCATCTTTGAATACTGTGAACCTGTTTCCAAATGGCAACGTCTCATTGTTTTTAATTGGTTAGTATTTGCTTATTTAAAAAAAAAAAAGTAAAAATTGAGTTTTGCTCTTCCAACATAGTTAATAAAATAATGATAATGTGAACATGATGAATTTGATCCATCAGCGAGTCCCTCGTGATCTGATTACTGTGGATGTAATGCTTACCACAGTGTATTCCTGTTGATTTGGGGTGTAGGCATTTTGAACCTGTTTTATATTAATGACACTGTCCGCACCATCTGTCCAAAATACAGGACGAGGGACCATCTCCAATATGCTAGCCACCAAAGGCAAAGTAATTAATGACAGCAATAATGCCAGCAATAATGACTAGATTAAATATTTTACAGGCCGACTGCCATGCAGTGTCAAAGCCAAAAGAAAGCGACAGGCCTCTGCTGAGATAGTGCTTGAAGAGAATGTCATAAAAAAAGAAATTGCTCGGATGAAGCAATGACTGAAAAATGAAGAAAAGAATTCTAGCCTTTATGGTGTCGTGTTGACTGTAACTTTGCAGCTAAAAAATATGATGTGTTTTGGATTTCTTTAGGGGATACGTTGCATCTTTTGAATGTTGTAACTAATAGTAAAATAGCAGAAAATAGCAGTTCATCTGTTAGTGTTACCTAGAGGAGCGGGTCAGAATGATTCTCTGTCCTAGAACATGGTCTCTATCTGTGCGCAATTGACAGACCTGGCATCTGACAGGGGCATCTGCTTGCAGAGCCTGTGCCAGCGCGGTGTATACACGGAGACATCTGCTCCATTAGTGCCCAGGGGGCATCCTGGGCAGTACAGTAGACCAGGGGCAAAACTACTGCCAGCTCCCTTCCATGGCACATCCCATGAATAGCACGTTGTAGCTGTTAGCCAACCACGGTAGGAACAAACAGTGATGGTTTGGGGAAGGTACATTGCTGTCGTAGAGCTGGAGGAAGATTTCACTCTGTTCAGAATGTATAGATCTACATATTTGATTCGGATAAAAATGACATTATTAACATTTTCTGGCATGATATTTCATCAGTACAATTACGCTTGCTATAGTTGGTTGCTGCCTTTATTCCATTATGCAAAGATTCTATATATTTACTGTAACATATTGTATTATAGGCCTATACTTGAAAATATATATAATAATTTTTTCAAATATATTATATTGAATCACGCCTAAGATGTTGCTGTTTTTCATATACTGAAAAATATAAGCACTTGGTTTCATCATATGGAAATGCATTATTTAATATATTGCATTATATCTTCCAGTATATTCCCCTATACATTTGCATTTATGCATTTGGCAGACGCTTTTATCCAAAGCAACATACATTGCAATGTACTATACATTTGTTTCTGACTATGTGGAATACCCTGGGATCAAACCCATGACCTTTGCGTTGCTAGCGCCATGCTCTAACCACTCAGCCATAGTGGTAAAAAGCACATTGAGGGTGTGACAAATATAAAAATGATTTGCAATATATAAAGAAAATATCTTGGGTAAATACAGTGGCCCTAATATTTGGACACTTGAAGCACACTTAATGTCTGAATGTCATTGCATTATTGAATAACATCATATCAAGACAAGTGGAATTTTTTTTTAAATACCTCATACACACTTTTGAGCAATATTTCGCTAAAATCAAGCGTAGCATTAGTTCTGGCAGGTCACGTGAGTTCAGCTTACATCAGCTGCAGCTAATCAACGTTAACCAATAGTCATACAACACACACTAGACTGCGTCCTATTTAAGTTGCATTTCTTTGCTCCTTATCAGCTGCTTAATCGTGTTGCACCTAAAACCCACCTCCATCCCCATCTCCTCCTTATCTGCCTGTATCTTCAGATCTTTTAATTTAATCCTGTTACGCATCAGGAACTGTTCCGGTTCCTCAGGTGGGGGGACATGTATTGAAATATATGCAAGGCTGCATGGACGGGCAGAGAGTTTGCCCAGAACAGTTTCATTCCGCCAAACTAAATATATGCTATCGTTAAATAATTGACGACAGTGGTCCCGACAGAAATGCATTTATTGAGCTTTAAACGTCAAAACAACAGATATACTGTTACTTCTAAGACCCCAAATATTTTCTGGTTGTCATGTGAAATATGTCCATTTTTAAGTGATGAACCACACCTGTGGTTACTCTGCATAAACATCTGTGAGGGGAACTGAATTGACATCTACTGAAAATGACTTTGAGACCAGTTACTTAAAAATAAATGTAAAAAAATCCTATAAATGTGATGTTTACTTGAAAACAGGTCTATGTTTTATGTTTTCATATTAAATGAAACGCATATAGGGTAAGCTGTTGCTTAGGTGTTGAAACACTTTCTGGGGCCACTGTATGTGTAAGGAAATCTCGACTTACAATCTTGGAGGTCTGTTAATACTGTTTTACACAATCCGTTACGGTGAAATCTGACCTGAGAGGGCTTTGAATGCCCACAGGTGGCCCCCGTGAAAGCAGCTCCATTTCAACATCTGCTTAGGTTCCATAATGATATTGATCAAAACCATTGATTCCACTATTATAAAAATACCCTCTACTCGTGCAATTCAAAGTTTTAACAACGGCAAATGTTTCCTTTTTTATTATGTTGCTTGACGAGCCTTTTTAAAATCATAGCAGCCTTGGTGTAAATCCTCAGTGTATGAGATGCTATAATACATTATAACGGATACAGAGAACTTCAAAGTGTCAAAGGTCAGGTACTGAAACTGATGAAGAACGCTCAGCACACAGGTTGGTGCCTCTCAGGAGTTTGCCATGAGGTCATAAGCCATCTGACATGTGAAGAGCAGCCGGGGTCAAGAGGTCGCCGGTTACAGCTAGTGTTACAGCATAACAGCTTTTAATGGATGTGGAGTATTATAGACCATTAGCATCACTCACATGTGCTTTCATAAGACAAACCTGACTACAACATTTAAGCATATGGGTGGGTTTTAACAGATAGCTTGTGCTCATTTTACAGTATGATAAAGCAGATGTCTTTTAGTAAGGTACTTTAAAATGTAAGTGCACCGATTTGCAATTGTTTTTTATATGAAGTGGCATGTGGTATTTTTTGTGTGTAAAGTTTATATTTGCAAAAAACTAAATGCTGATTGGCTTCATTTTAGTGTATTAACCTGTTAATCCACGCTCATTTTTTAACAAAAAACTATAAAACTCTACACTAAAATACCCATTTTGAATGCCCTTGACCTACAGCCACAATTGTGAAATCTACTGAAAGAAGTCACTTGGGATTTTATTGTCCAAATGTCAGAATTAAAAAGGGGATAATGTTTCGTTAAACTGTAAAGGAAATTAAACCTACTGTGACTAAGGCTTGGGGTATCAAATGTAATGAAATAAAGAGATAAATTGAATAATCTGTTTGATTACATATCGCCTTTGTCATAAATCTGCATTTTGGAGTCAAAGGCATTTTGAATGGGACCTTCTTGAGCATGTCTGTATAATTAATAGAGAAGGGGGTAATGATGCGGTATTAGGGAAAGTTCTGATGTTAGATGAGCTATGTTAATGAAAAAGTGATGGAAACGACATTAACTTCTCTGTGAACCTAGAAGCTCAAATGAAGGAGCAATACTGAAATCAAAACATTTCATCGTGTCTTCTGTGCCAACAGAAATTAAGGAGACCACACAGAAGATTCAAGCTTTGAAGAAACTGATCCATCAACTTCCCAAACCCAACCACAACACAATGAAACTGCTCTTCCACCACCTGAGGAGGTACGTTGAATATTGTTACATTGGCTCCATCCGTACACACCAACACTGGCGGGGACTTGTTGTTGGTTCCCAGGCATAGGATTATTTTGGGGTCCTCTAATCCAAACAGAAATTCCCTTTTCATTTGCACGAGACAAACATTTCCAGAAATAATTTCAAATTTTACCATTCCAGGTAATAATCCGTTCCGGATTGACAGATCCCACAGTGTTTTGAGATTTTTCACTTTTTTGGGCAAATCATCTGTATAAGTATGCCTTACTTATAGATGCCTCTGCATATTAAACTGTGATGGAAGAAAGTATTTTAACATCAAACATCAAAAAAATTACACACATCATCTGTCACTTGCCAAAAGCCTACTCACCTCCAGTAACCAGTTGCCTGTAACGTACAAAAATCTTAATGCAATGCGCACCTCTCCAAAAATACTCTGTAGATGCATGTTATATATGGCATTAAGAACAGAGTAGGTGGAAATTTGGCACCTACAGTATAATCATTTTGACTTCAGGTGCAGGATTTCTTTTTTGATCTCAGACGTTAGATCTTTGTTGTTTAGTTGTGCCTGACCTGTTTTAATAGCTTTATTCATACCTGTCAGCTTCAGACTGGATGCGAACATATTACAGATTTCTGCTGTGGTCTTTCCCAATTTACTAATGATGCTGTCAAAAGGAAAAAAGACCTTGTGGTTAAATCTGCACTGGCTTTGCATCGTGTGAGCTTATGTTTAGATACATATAGCTGATCTTGTTTTGACCGAAAAATCACTTATGGTTGGTAAAGAGGTCATGACTCGTGCTCTATTGTGAATTAGCCATGGCTATTGACCAATCAGCATCAAAGACCACAACTATCCGTTTTATAATAATATTTAATGTTACGATGACAATATCATGGATTACTTTTTTAACCTATATGACAGGCAACGTCAACAGAGGACTCAACGTGAAGCACAATGTGTGTGTGTGTGTGTCAGTGCTCAAACCCTTGTCCATGATAGCATTACTGGCACAGCCAGGAGGCCATATGGCTAGTCTCCATCTCCCAGGAGGGGTGTTCTATCCCACTTTACCCTTCTGCACATTTACCACCCTGCACAGGAGGGCCACAGGACTCATCTCAGATTGATGAGCACCCCCTCCTCCCTTCCCCCAGTGGAACATGCCCTTTGGCACTAGTGCTAAAGTCTGTTGGGTTGCCCATGCCAGGTCTCCCAATCAGAAAACACTAATGTGTGACAGAGAGAGAGAGAGAGAGAGAGAGAGAGATGCTCATTGAACGCTTTCTAAACAGGAACACATTATTCTGAAAGTCTGATGTGTTGAGAAAAATGAAGCCTGCATTCCGTGACAATGATCGACAAGTTGTGTCCATCAGTAGTTTTTGCATTTGAAATAATGGGAAGAAATACTGGCCATTTTCTGAATAATCTGCACGCAAGCATGAGTATGAACATTACCATCAATTCACCGAACGGCAGCATACGAACATTCATTCAGTTTCCGCTTACCAAAACAACGTTACAGTGAAACTTGCGGTGACACGGAAAATCCCTCTAGTGCCACCGAGTCTGTTCCTTCTCCACAGCGACATTCCCGCTGCTCTTTTCTCTCACTATTAGAGCAATAAAGACTAGTGCTTTGAATCCAAAGCGTAACGCTTTGCTTTGTGGGTACCACACCCTGGCCAAGTGATGTGGTTCAGTTCATTTTACATTCTCACTTAAGTCATACTCGTCTACGTCTTTCCCTCTCTAAATATCAGGCTTTACCATGAATCAAGGCAAGGAATGTGCGGTCATGGTGAATTAGGTTAAAGTGCGTGTTGCAATCTGTTGTTTTCAGAGATGTATTCTTTTTGTATTAATACTGTCCAGAGTGAAGAGAGAACAGGGGTTTCTTCCATTCTGGGGTTCCCTCATTATGTTTGGGATTTTTCCTCTGTACTTTACAGTTTTAGACATTTGCTGACATACAGTGAGAGTAAAGATAAGGAAGATATTTAGCAAATAATATACAGTATGTGTGAGAATATTTGAGTTCAGGTTGAGTGACTCGTCACATTTAAAGGGGGTTTTTGAGATCTGCTCTGAAACTGTACAGTTGACAAAATACAGCACAAAATATTGGTCCAATATCAAAGTATTGATATGCACAAGCTCCATATGTGCTCAGACATCAGTCCCAGCCTTTAATGTACACCTCCTGTCTTTCTCATCCAAAACAGGTAAAACTCAACCGAAGTGCGTCTCTGAACTCCTGCGGTCGAACTTCTTTTGTGGGTTATATTTTGTTCTGGCTTGGCCCATGCAGAAGTGGTGAAAGTCAAAAACTCTTTGTTGTGGGCACTTTCTGTGCCCGCGTGGAGTGTTCATTTTTTCTTCTGGTCCGTGGAGCCTGGATTCAATAACCAGTTGTGTGCTTGCATTGTGATGATGTGGTCAAGGCAACCATATTTTCTCAACCGTACGCTTGCTCAGTAGTGCTATTTATGTCTCTTTTTGTGGGAGGTTTTGTCACCACCGCTCATATTTCCCATTTACCGCAAGTGATTTAAAAGGCCACAGGTTTTGTTTTTTGTTAGTAATTCAAGGTTCCGTTCGCTTTGTGTTGGAAAAGAAACCTGGAGCGACCGTTGATCAGCAGAGCCAAGAAAAAAGTTATTCTCATCTAGGTCCGTGTCTCTTAAATTAGATTGAAAGAAAACTGGCGTTGTGCACGTGTTGATATTTACAAGCGTATATAAATACATTCCTTTTTATTTCAAAGGTATGGACAGTAAGCTATAATAAATCTCTAATTAGCATAAAATCAAAGTGACGCATTAAATTGTTTCCCCTGATTCCAGCTAGCCTTTCATAGGTTCATGAAGGCATAACATGAAAATGACACAGTTTAAAGCTTGGAGCGATTTTGTAACCCCCCACCCCACCTCAATTTATTATTCGTCCCAAGGTTCTTCAGAAGCCAGTGAGGCTGACCCAATTAGCCGGGCCTCCTAGGCGGGGTATGATGGCGTTGTGCGCTATCCTCCATTTCCTGTCATGCAAACGAGATGCTAATTAATAACCATTGGCATCTTGAGCCGTACACGTCGGCTTATGTACGGGATATCAATGATTTGTCAGATTCAACCATGCGTAACGCAGTCACCTCCGGTCAAGCTGCCCTCAGCCTGGCCCTTATCCAGACACTAGAGTAACTTCACTGGGCTCCAAGTCAACTGATGGTTTAATGAGCGCTTTTTTGCCATAAATAACCAGATACGGATGAACAGATTGCATCCTTCACTTTTTAAATTCAAGAACCTAAACCGTTTAGACAATAACAATATATTGTTATACTGTATATATATATATATATATATATATATATTCATAAAATATTTAATTATTTGTTTATTCGTTCATTAATTTATACATTTACTTATTCGATTGGATGACTTGGGTTTAAAAAAATGCAGCCAATATAGCCGGTTTTATTGCAAAAGAATACCAGGGTAAGATCTCAAGAAGCTGGTTGATAAAATGGTAACAGAACATTTGTATATATTCCGGGCAAATTGTGACAAAGATGCTAAAATATGACATACGTTTTATTTTTAGTCACATTATTTTACAGATTTGCAGTATATTTCTGTAATTTGACATTATTTTACTGCATTTAAAAAATACATGAAAGTTCTGCAAAAAGAATAAAACAATCAAATTAACAACAACAAAGAAATTCACACAGGGACTTTAGATTACAGTCCAGTTGAATGTCTGATAAGGTTGAAAAAACTCAAGTAAGCATTCAGCTCTGTCATCTCTAAATCCTTTACGTGGTCCTTTTTGATGAAATCATGTTTACAGTCCAAAGAACCCTGTTTTTCGTCTGGATAGAGGATTTCTTCATATTTCACTTCTGCCCAACATGTGATACTACTGTAATTGAAAATGATAATGACTGTAATTAAGCTTCTATCATAATTTTAATCGATCTGGCATTACTGATAGCGCAAATGAACGTGAAGGTGGGGGATGTGGGCTTCATAGTATATAGTGGTGTCACAGTGGCATAATTACCAAAAAACACTAAAAGGTTGGACGAAAAAGCTTCATATTTAATGTTTTGAAAAATCACTTCGGAAATGAAGTCTCTCTCTTTAAGATCATTAGCGGACCATTAGCAATGGCAGCCGGGATCCTTACATCATAGTGCGCTAATTAGGTTAAAATGCTCATGGCAGGACAAGCGTCTAGCTGTGATGTACAGGGGAAGCGAAACGGCCGAGGTTAATTATACACATTAACAGGGAATTATTGAGAGGGCTTGGCCTGCCTCTCAAGTTGTGTTTCTCAGCTCAAACGGCTTCCCAAAATCCTAAAAACACACACGGAGAGACTTAGCACGACCGGCGTGTCCTTAGCCGAACACGTCTTGCTGAGGGAGGGAGCCCGTGCCCTTATTTTATACCAGTGGTATTTTGACAATGACATCGGGATTTTAGACGGCTGAATTACGCTGCATAATTGTAGACCATTATTTTGATAGATGTGACCACAAACGTAGATGGCATAGTGCAACAGTACACGTACACGTGAACGCAATAAACCCAACGCGTCTAAACAGTACCTTTCAGATCTGTGCTGCTGCTAAACCCTACAAAGCGTGCTCCGAAATGTTAAGCCGTCTTCCCACCTCTTAGTCAGGATCCTGTTGACAACTTGGAAGGCAGCCCTTCACCACAATCCCTCCCTTTCCAGGCCTCAACCCATAACACAGCCAGAGGGCTCCAATCCGACTCCTTATAAGACTCCACCAATACCCTGTATTGATTGTTTCTTCACCACAGCCAAACCTCAGCTCAGAGAGATTCTGCTAAAAGTGCGCTTAGACGCCTCCAAGGAACAGGCACAAGTTTTTCCAAAACACCCATACCGATGGTTCGTCACCAAAACGGGTTTTATGAAAGAAACGTATACACTTTATAAGCTTGGCGGAAATTATATCTCGTTCTGTTGTTCCATTAGGAATATCCATGCAATGTTTTCTAAAACAACAAAATAATGTTCAGTGCTATTGTGTCTTTCACCTGACCGAGCCCTTGTTTTCTGTGTTACAGAGTCTTGACCAAGTCCCAGCAGAACTTAATGTCGACCCAGGGCATTAGCATTGTGTTTGGACCAACTCTCATGTGGCCAGAGTTTGAGTCCGGAAATATGGAAGTCAATATGGTATATCAGCATCAAATAGTGGAGTTCATTCTCATTGAATGCCTGGACATCTTTGGACCAGAGGGCAAGTAAAGTGACTGGAAAAAAATCAAATTAATACGGTGGGGAAAAAATCTAATAAATACGGTGGGAAAAAAAGAAAAACGTTCTGGATTTGTTTATATTTGCCTTAAAAAGTTGCTTTACATATTTTTAAGTTACAGTCATAAATACATAAACCATATTTTAATTTCCATTTATATACGGCAATGCCAGTTATCATACCTCATTAAAAATATCGACAAAGTTGAAAAGCTGTATATTTGTAATGATGTATATTCATTCTAGACAAATATTTCTGTAAATGCATTTGTAAACAGAAACATGGTAGTTGGTATGCGTTTTCGTTTAAAATTAATTGGCTGAAAGCAATTTGCACTTCTTTTTGAGATGTTTTTAGCTAAACCAGACTGTACAGTTATTTTAGTTACACGTACTATTTGTTTTTGCTTTGTTGTATTAAGAATTTGTGATGTAAGTGTTGTAAAACAGAAAAATGGTCAATTTAAAAATGACATTTTTTCATTAAAAAGTAAACAAAACAACTTCAAGTTTTCATGCATTGACTTGTTCTGTATCATATTTCAAGTTGTGTTCAGAGAGCTTAATCCACACATCCTCACAGTCTTCCGCATTTTCCCTACACCGCTGGAGCATCCCTCGCAAACTGCAGTCAGTACTCGACCCTTCGGCTTGTCAGATAGCCTACAGCACGACCACGATCACATCAGTTTCTAATCAAACTGCCAAAGTCCTTTCCAATTCTCTAAGAGCAGTCTCTTTTTATTTGCTTCCCGCAGGCCAGCACCGAGACTCTCTGCATGGAATGTGTTTTTAATTCCATCCCAGAGATAAGAGAGAGAGTCTGTAATTACGGGAAGATCCATCCCTCCTGTAGCATTTTGCCTTCATCAGATCCCTCATAGTTTGGCATCTCCAGCGGTAATGATGAAGGCGTGCTGAAGAAAACAGGAGGGCGACATAAACCAGATTTGCGGGTTGCACGTCTCTCTGAAAGCGCACTGAAAATAACGCAGTGAAATGAGATGCAGCTCTTAGTGACCTCTCTGGCATAGCTCTGTGCTTTACGCGGGGACCCTAACTGGTTCGGCAAGCCACCAAGACCAGCCTCATGAAACCCTTGAAAAGAAGCATGTCTTGTTTTTCTCAGCAAAACGTTTACAGAAATCTTGGATCGTGTGTTGAACTCGGTGGCTTGGTTCGTGAAGTTTTGGCACCTTTCAATAGGGCATAAATTAGAGGGGGTTGGAGGGTCCGACCTTCATAATTGAGGCCTAACCCCAAAGGACAGCTTTGGATAGGGGGTGGGGGACATGTTGAACATCAAGTTCTCTTTACACATACACAAAAAGCATTCATTTTGGTTACAGTAGGTTTAAAATGCCAAACGTGGGGCAAGGTAATAAACAGACTTAACATACATGTTGAAATGTGATAGAAGTACTTAATGACCTTGTATATATACATAAAGGTACATCTAATTTTTCAATATCAGTGTGAGTGTACAGCAGAACGTTGACAAAACACCAAGTTTCGTCAGAGTCATGGTTGTGTGTGGACAGCGCTCCAGACCAGCTTGTTTTTCTTTCCCAGTCCTGCCCTTTCTCCACCCCTTAGCCTCTTTTCTGTCTCTGCTGTCCTTTTAAAATCAAAGAAAAAAATAGATATTTTAGAAAACATGCCAAATTTTTGTGATTTCATGTTCGAGCAATTTTGGTTGCAAGACGTGCTCTTTTGTCCAACTGGACCATGAGCAATTCCAGCATTATGGATGTGACATTTTAAGTCAAAACTTGAAATATAAATTCTCAGAGTGTGTGTTTATTACCGTTTTTTGAACCCTCTGTTTATATTTGACTAAACCAATGATGATAGAGCCCAGACATTAGAAAAATATCAGTCTATGCACAAGTTTTCTTTTTTCAAAGACCAAAATAAACCATGCGTTATGGATGTGAAAACAAGGATGCAAGTTTTTGAGAGAGAACATACTTTGTAGGATTTCTGTGAATTAAAATGTACAAACCAGAAGGTTCTTTATAGAACACGAATGTGTCTATTTACAGTATGATGAATATGGACTGTTATGGATGTGACAATTCACTTATGGACATTCATACTGTAAAAATAGCAAAACAATGCTTTAAAAACTTTGAGAGACTTCACATGGGTATATAAACCACCAAATTGACATCTGGCCTATAAGTATGGTGAAAAGCTTAAAGTCGTTGTCTATAAAGTCCTCTTAAAACTCGTTTCTTTAGGCAGTGTGTGACTTACACAAAGTATCGCTTACTTGCTTTGATATGCTGGAGAAGAATCTGCGAGGAACAATTTTGAGAAAATAAATCGCAGAAGTACTAGAGAAGAAAAAGCCCACAAGATGGCACAGACAACCACGATTATGGCTCTCACATAGAACTTTGATTTGAAACCCGTCCCCTGATATAACAGATTTATTTATCTATACAAATGAAATATAAACGCACTAATGCAATGATACACCGATAGTATCTCTCCCATCAGGTACACCTGCTTTATTTCACACCGTGGGGGTCAAAAGTAGGCGTTCAACTTTATCTCACGCAGACGCAGCCCAAGCAGGAACAAGAGGGCAAGCTGCAGAGCTCAATCTTGCATTAAATGCTTCAAATAACAAGAAATAAAAAAGTGTGGGTGGATAGATTGAAGTGGTAAGTAACCCAGGGGAGAATGTTGGCAGACATGAGCCGCGTACACGAAGCGAACGCCCAGATTTATTCTGTGCCGGATCTTTTGGTCACATGACATCGGGTATTGTGCAAAACAGCTCACACGTCGAGAGCGGTTTTATTGCAGGTGGTGTTGTGCTCATTAATATGTGCAAAATTAACGTCTTCCATCAAATTGGCTGAAAAGGTGTGGTGTATTTTAAACACGGTTATATTCAGAATGTGGTGCGAAGCAACTGGATCTTTATATTTTAGTAGTTCCGATTCTTCACTGCATGACTTTTCACCTAGCCAAGAATCAGTTCCCACAAAACAGCGCACAACATATCACATTTCTCCACGTGGCTTTAAACGTAATCATGGGAACAACAGCATCAACAAAACTCATCAAATTATTAGTCGCGCTAACCGTTGCGAGCAGTGTGAAGGGCTCCGTTGACGCCATGCGGTCGGTGGGCTTAGGGGCGCGCAAAGCTGTATGTAACTGTGGCCTTCATGTTTTCTCTACATAAGCCAAGACGTTCCACGTCTAATGATTTCATGTAATAACTGGAGACCACTGCGCTTTTCCGAACCCCGACAAACTCCCACACACCCCACCCCCACACTTTGTTTTCCCATCCTTCTTGGCAGAGCTTCATGGAAACGAGCGTCTTTGTAAGTCTGCAAAAAAAGAAAAGCAAGAGCCCAACATATAAATGAAAGCATAACAATACAGTGTCCCTGCAAGATGCCTGCCATGTTCTAACCACCAGGCCCCATTAAAAAAAGCTTGTGCTCCAAGAGAACATGGCAGCATATTGATAGCATATGACTGTGTCACACAAGGACAACTAAGTCTTATTCTGTCTTCCTATAAGAACAGACATGGGGACGTTGAGCAAGTTTAGATGTGTTTGGATTGAAAGGATGAGAACTCATTATGTTGCATTCTGTATTTTTCTTAAAGGGACAGTTCACCCAAAAATGAGAATTCAAACCTGTATGACCTGTATGACTATTCTGCAGAACACGAAAGAGGATATTTTGAATGTTGGTTAACAAACAATATTGGTCCCTATTGATTTCCATTGTATGGACACAAATCTACACATTTCTCAAAATATCTTGTTTTGTGTTCCACAGGAAAAAAAAGTGCTATACGGGGTTTGAACGACATGAAGGTGAATAAATAATGACATCATTTTTATTTTTGGGTGAACTATCCCTTTAAGTCCATGCGAAGGTTAAACATTCTTTAATGCCTTTTTGTCATATACAAGCACATATCGTAGTACACACAGCCTTCTTGGTAATGGTATAATTGGACAGCATACAACAACATGAGCTGGTGTGAAAAAATACTGAAATAAA
This sequence comes from Triplophysa rosa, assembly GCF_024868665.1. Classification (NCBI taxonomy): domain Eukaryota; kingdom Metazoa; phylum Chordata; class Actinopteri; order Cypriniformes; family Nemacheilidae; genus Triplophysa; species Triplophysa rosa. The sequence goes on from NC_079895.1 coordinate 12,889,685, forward strand.
TAAACACGCATCAAGCTGTATACAAGAAAATAAAAGCCTCCAAATGCAGATCAACTCCAACAAATCTTGTACCTTCCAGGAATCCTTACATTTATATCAGCTTATATATGAAATAATGCTACGGTTTCATTTGGATAATACAGATTTGTTGGATAAAACTATTTTTGGCTGGGAGAAATCTAAGTATTTTTTTCTATATGGATAAAAGCATTCGCAAAATATTTACATGTAAAACTAAACAGGTCAGATGGCATGTCAGCACACACTCTGTGTACAGCTCCTACTGTACCTCAGAGTAACTGACAAACTTTGCAAAATCATTGTACATTTCTTTAGAACTCATTTCATTTTTCTCTACAAGGAGATGTTCGATTAATTTGAAATAAATATGGAATGATTTATTTAAAATGTGTTTGTAGAAAGTCCTGCCCAGACTGCACCGTGACCACTAAAGTCAGAACTTGAGTGCCTTCATTAAAGCGCTATTTCCATTTTCCATTTCCTAAATCCTTTCGCTGGTTTCAGAGGCCGTGATGATTCTGTGGCATTTCATTTGCAGTTACAGTAGTTGCTGAGGTCTGCTCTCTGTCCAGCAAACATCTCAGAAATAAGGTGACATCACCTCGAAGGATCATTTAATGGGGATTCCATTATTTCATAACATTAAAGAGGACCTACTGTAATATCATATGTAACTGCAAGGCTGACCTTGATAGCATCAGTATTTATACTTGAAGCTGTATCAGATCAGATCAGAGTCATTTCAAATGAGTGGCAATCTGCCTGTTCTGTATTAAACTGATGGGACAGCATATGGATCTCAGGAGGATATTGAAGAGAAACTAAGATTGCACTTTCATAATATTAGTGAATGTGACTTACTGTAAAAATAAGACGACCACACAAATCTTTATGCCGTGACATTTGTATTGTTGTACAATTCGCCCAGTATTATATTTGCTTTATACCTCTAGAACACCAGAGAGAAAACAGCAACAGGCCAATGAAATGGTTTAATGTGCACCGAGTTTTATAGAGGTCGCTATTAAGTTTTTATATGTGGGGTGACATTTTGCGACTACAGAAACAGCAGGTTATATAGGCTTTATTTAGGCGTCATTAGGTCCTGACCTGAGGTCAGACTCAGAGTAGATGGCAAACCCATCTTACACTACAGGAGCGTTTCCTCAACGAATCCAGATCTGCTAATATGCAAACAGGTCAATCGAATTAGGTTGCTTTATTTCTGTTTTACTTGTGTCATTTTTATAAAGCAAAACAAATAGCGACAAACTGTATTATAGAAAACCACAGGAAGTGTGAATGAACAAGATCTGTACAAAATATTGAAAAATAACATACAACAGAACCTCACTGATGCTTTGAAATATTAAATTATGTTAGATATGGTTCTAGGCTATTAGGACTGTTTTTCTATGAGCTGTAAAGAAGCACTTCTGCTTAAAGGAAAAGTTTGTCTCAAAATCAAAATTGTGTTATTTTATTGTGTTATGGTTTAAGACCTCCCGGCGTCTTTGGAACACAAATAAAGATATTTAGGTGACATCCGAGAGATTTCCAGGCCTCCTCATAGACATCATGGTTAAAGTTGTTGTCAAGGTCCAGAAAAGTACTAAAGACATTGTTAAATTGGTCCATCCGCTCATAGTGCCTCATAGTTTGAACGTGGGCGTGTAAAAAAATAACACAATTTTGATTTTGAGATGAACTTTTCCTTTAATGGGGAGTAATGACTTTGGTTACGTACAAGGTGGCAACGTGATTATGTCTGAGCCTTTAAATCTAGACCCTCTATCCGAGTGCACCTGAATAATCAATAAATCTGAAACAATAACGTCAGAAATTTCCACAGCTTTATTAGGAGAATATCTGATAATAAAGGATGAATCTCTCAATAACTTCTTCAATAAAAGTCGGGCCTCTTTTAATGGCACTTATGTTGGCAGACTTGAAGTGGGTCGAGAGGTTGTGGCATTGCTGTGATGTGAAAGCAGACACATCTTTAAAAAAGATGGAAAATCTGACAGGCCATTGTTAGTTTGCCCAGTATTTTTACATTTAGCAAACACATATAAATAGCTAGTTACCAGGCCCCCTTAATTATGCAGTGGGCTCCAGCTGTAGCGTACAGCCAGATCTCAAATGCAAGGAAAATAAGAGAACCGTATTTAGATTGAACCACAGTCCTGGGGAAGCCTTGCATCAACCTTTACTGAGCCTCGGGGGACTTTGTCACAACCTGGCAACCTCAGGTGGAGCAAGAGCCCACAACGTTTCAAGCCGCAACTTGGCCGCCGCTCTGTCGGAGTGGGAACCGAAGACTCCAGAATTCCAGGCTGTAGTCCTCAAGCACAAAGGATAAAAATGGATATGAAGCGAAATATGAGGTGGGCCCGCTATGCGTGACACGAAAGCGGTCGCAGGTTTTTCAATTGTTTATTTTTACTTTGCTCTTTTTCTGCCATTGACCACAAATATAAAAGTTGTTTTTTTCCTACACATTGAAGTTAACATACAGATGTTCGTCTTATGTATTGGAGAGATTGGGAAGCTTTTCGTTGGTGGCACTGGTACAGTAGATACTGTATATAAAAGGCTGTGCTGCCATATTTCAGGCACTTATCCAACACATTAAAATGTTTGAGTACATCAAAAACTCCACAACTTCACAATGAGGCGAGATGTTAAATATGTATTTCTAAGGGTCCTGTCATGATGTGTGCTGCTCTGTTGAAATCATGTCACCATCTGCTCTCAAGAGAGATTTGAACTCGTCCTCAAGAGTTTCCCAGGAGAAAGTACTGATGTTCACCTAGAAGACACAGAGAATAAATTGAGAAAAAGCAGAAAACAACTAAGAAAGTGTGAAGACAGAACACTGTAAAAAATGATGTGATCAATAAGCCATGGCAACATATGTTTCACATTACAAATGTCTAATTAGAGCAAATCTTCACTGGTTATTAAATTAAAATACTAAGTTATACAGCCAATTTCATTATAGTTAAAAATTCAAGACTGCAACATTTTTTACAGTGTATAATATAATAAAACTGAATTGAGAGGAGCAAATAAAGGCATGAGATATGTGTTACCTGAGTAACATGTTGTCTGACTAACTGCGGGCGCTTGCAGAAATGTTGTAATTTTTTACACAGCTGTTCAGGTGTCGAATACAGATATGTCGCTACAAAAGGAAAATACATATTTGATCAGTCAGAACCCTCAAAGAGCAGATGAGATGGCAGACACTTTCAGCATTAAAAATGCAGACGACACCACGCTGGGTGATGTTGTACATTATTGAACTGTGGTTATATTTATTTATTTATATAAAAATGCCAAAATGGTTCATGGCGAAATTTTCGATTGTGCTTTAAGATGAATAAGTCATTATATACAGAAGTCGAGCATAACAGCTCCGCCTGTGACAATGAATCTTCTTTGGCATATGAAATTAAGACAGTTTTTTCATTGCTGACGAATCATGAAATGACAGCAGACGTTCTTTACCAGGGAATATTTCTGGGTAGACCAAAGCGTTCGGACAAAGGGGATAACAACCACAGTGGACTGCTTCTATCCTGATAGAGAAACATATATTACATGTAAGGTTCAATCCCATAATGCATTAATACTGTATTGACAAAATATATTGAAATGACGCAATTAAGAATTTCTAAAATAGCAACACAGAAGTTGTCAGGTCTAAGCTGTGAGGCTTAAATGAAGCTATCAGAGTTGGCTGGAAGTTCTTCAACATCTTTGTTGCACTATGCAACTAACATACCAGCCAGATAAAGTTGCATTCTAAATATTACATTTATTGCACATAATATCAATGTATTTCTATATTTCTATATTAATGCTGCAAAAGTGGAAAGCACTGAATAGACATCGCAAAAAGTCGCTTTAGAAGTTGTTTGGTGTTGTACATTTCACAAATGACCAGTAATAAATTTGTCCATATTTTACCCAACCATGAGTTGAAAACAACTCTGTAAAATTGATGTAATCCTGAAGAACACTTCCAAGAGCAGAACTGAGCACACTGTGTTGGATGGATGTCTTTGGGCATTGAATTTTGCATGTAGTAAAGTACAGGTCATGGTTGAATGCATTAATTTGAACACTTTTTATAATTAAATGCACCAAATTAACACATCTAATTCAAATACATAATGAAGTTTTGAGACACTCGTAACTATAGCATAGTTTTCCATAATCTCCAGCTTTTTACTTCATCAAATAGTTCAATCTAGGGCAAACTTAACTCCCAACTGATTCAACTCATTTGAACCCCTATTGCTGGCAGTGGAAATGACCGGCTGTTTAAATATTTTGTAGAATGAGTATTAATATTTAATGAGTCTATCCATCTCTCCCTTCACCATCAGATCCTCATCTCATTTCCCATGCTAAAACCATGCATATTTTAATATCCGATTAGCCCTCTGCCATTCACGGCTGAAATTTTACGATTCTGATTGAGCAATGGGACAAATCTTCCAGAACAATCGTGTGGATGAGTGAAACGTCGCTGGGTGTCAAGTTGTGTTTCAAAGTGGTTTGTATTGCTGCATATTTAATGGTCACCCTTACACTGCTTTAAACTAGTACTTCGGTTCTTTTTTTACATTTCAGTTTTGCTGTAGTTTGAGCAATTGCTTTGAATTTTTCAACATCTACAACTGGTTCCCAACCTTTTTACTTTTTATTTTACCCCATCGTCAACAAGAACATTTGAAGGCCTCACAAGTTCTACCCAATAAAATATTCTGGAGCTTGATACATTACTAAATATGTATTTTTGTTTCATAAATAACCAAACATTAATAAACATCACAACGTTTAGTTGTTTTAGATTATTTTAATGCTTATTTTAAAGGGATATTTCTTCTGCAGAACACAAAATAAAATATTTTGAAAAAAGTCGATAACCGAACAAAGCTAGAACCCATTCACTTCTATTGTACGCGCACAAAACCGATGCCAGTTGACAACATTCTTCAAAATATCTTATTTTGTGTCTGCAGAAGAAAAAAAGTCATACAGGTTTGAAGTGACAAGAGGATGAGTAAATGACATAATAATAATTTAAGGTTATCTTGAGGCTCCCTTGAAATTATGCAGATGCCCCCTCGTGGGCTTTGTACCCCCTGGTAGACAAACACTAACCTAAAATAAGCAAGACTTTTAACTCACTTCACATTAGGCTACTTTACGTCTTTACGTACAATAATTACCATTTTTGATTTATCTCAAAGCGGCAGAACTTGCACTTTTTCAATTTACATGTCTTTATTCAAACAAATTACAAGCCAAAACCATTGGACGCCTAAGAAAAGCGGGAAAAAACGAGCATGTGCTAATTTCTCCACAAAGGAAAAGAAAAACAACAGCACAATAGTCGCCGCCCTTGTGCAAACACCAGACAGTGAAGGTTTAGTGTAGTATTACCTACTCTGCAATGTCAACATCCCCTTTCCCGATAAAATTCACAGCGAACGCATGCAATCTAAGACGCTCGGCTGGAATCACCGACAGCCCGTCGTATGAAACTGATTAAGGTCAGTTCCATGTCAATGCAGTTAACGTGTGAGCGTGCAAATGCTTATCGGGCTTTTCATCTCAAATATAATTAGCTGATCATTCTGCTTGGCTGCCTTACTGTTTTTCTGCGGGGCATGCATGGGCGTCTGCTGACAATTAATCAGATTAGGCTAATTTCCACAATAACGAGGACGGAAGTCGGTGAAGAAAGTCCCCTCGTGCGGAGCTGACCAATGAGGCGTGATTGTTAAAAGCAACGGGCAGGTGATTCAAGTTCGACGTCCTACGAGCACACGCCTTTCATGCGATCGATTCTCTGTCGCAGTATTGAATTAGTAAGTATTAATAACCCTTAATCATCTCTGTTTGAACTGGATGTTTTCAGGAGTTTTAACATTATTAAGAAAAGCAGACAGCAGGTGTTTGATCACTGTTTGAACACACGTCGCCTGAGGACATGAATGCAAAACACGCACAAAGGAGTCTCCGTATGTCTCCTCTTGGTCGGACTTTGATCTAATGAAATCGAGAACATCTTCAGCTCTGTGTAGTAAGAGGTCCAAAGGGAGCACAAGTCTAAACTGTTACCTCACAAAGCAGAGGATGTTTCTATTCAATCAATGGACATCACTGCCCAGAACAATCACCAGTGCTGTCATTTAACAGCAGTTTTAGATCTACAGAGTAAAACCTGGATAATTAAAACCCCCTGTGTAGGATTACCAGAGCTCCTGCCAGTGCAGTCCTGCTTTGGACGGTTTGTACCTTGGCCCTCGGCGTTATCTTATAAACTCTTCAAAAGTAACGCACAGGTGACTGAAGATATTGATTCAGGCTATGCTGAAGACATCAAGGGGTATGGTTTCAAAGGTCGCACCAACACACATTCGGTACCATTCATACTCTGATATAGCCCTCAAAACAAACTTTCAATTAAGCCGTGAACTTTTCTTAGTCTGTTTGGGGTTTGAAAAAAAAACATGCTAAAAAACATGCTCAAGGTGAATTTTAGAGTAAAACAGGATTTTATTCCCTCATTCTGTGATTAAGAAAAATCTATTTCACCATAACAAATTTATTGTATTATACAGTGGCCTTGATAAGTATTTTGACTTGAGTCCTGAAAGTGCATGAATGCAGTTATAAATCCATTTACATTAAAGCGTTTGGCGGATGCTTTTATCCAAAGTGACTTTTCTTCGGTTAATTTAGTCTACACATACAGTATCTTATATCAGTGTGTTCCTGTCGTGATACCGGTCACTTCCTGGTTGATCCGAGCACCGTGTTTGTTGTTTTTGTCGAGCGCATGTGCTCGTTGTTTTGACAGTTCGCCATGTGCTCGGTGTCTACGTCATTTGCCCCGCCCACGTGTCTCCCCGCCAGGTTTTCCCCTCACCGGTTTCTCATCACCTCGCCACACTGTTCACCTGTAGATTATCCCGGCCATCAGTTTATCCATTACTCCTCATCCCATTCACCTGTATCTCGTTAGGTTTCCCTATTTAGTTTCTCTTGTCCTCCTGTCCTGTGTCTGACCGTTGTTTGTCAACTAGTTGTGACCTCTCGCACTACCTTGGGCCTGTGGATATTACCTGCTTTCTATATCCTTGTCATAGTCATAGTCTCTGTTATTGCCTAGAGTATTTTGCAGTTATCTTAGTCTTCCATAGCCTTTAGCCTAGTCTTGCTTCCCCTCTAGTATCCTTCTCAGTTTTGTTTTGCCTGCTCTGGTTTATTTTCTCTGCCCTCTCCTCAGTACCCGTTGGCGTCCCGGACTCGCTCGCTCGCTCAGCATCACCAGACTTACCATCCAGACACTGGAATTCCCCGGACAGGGTTGGACTATTGAATCTTACACCTCGTGTTTTCCGGGTCGAGTATTCTCCCCGCCTCGGAATCTCTGCGGAAGCAGTTCTCCCTTTCTCTGAGCATCTTCGGATCGAGCATTCTCCCCGCTCCAGGACTTCTGGGATTTTAGTTCTCAGTTGTACGAAGGTGTCTGCTGTTTGGCGGGTAGAGTCTCTCCACGCCGATCTCCGTGCTACTGGTGGTGCCTATTGACTGTCTTGTTCATTCTACTATTGTAATAAACATCTGTTTCTCCCGCAATTGAGTCTGTCACCTGGTATATCATGACAGAACGGTCAGACCATTCACAAGACTCAGCGGGGATGGATCCTCTACGAAACGCACTGTAGCAGCAGGGGTCTATGCTGGGGCACCAGGCATCCCACCTCAACGCAACCACGTGTGATGTGGAGGTCCTCAACGCCTAAGTCACGGATCTCCTCCTCCAGGTCTCCGAACTGCAGCGGCGAGCTCTCAGGGTCCCGCAGTTCCAGTCTCCAACAAATTTCCCCTTGAGCCGGAACCACATGCCAACAACCCGCCGCTCTACGACGGCGACTCTAACTCCTGCCGAGCCTTTCTGTCTCAATGCACCATGGTGTTCGCGCTGCAACCTCGTCGCTACGCCACAGAAGGTGCTAGGGTGGCGTTTGTGCTTACACTACTGATGGGGCGAGCTCGCGAATGGGGTGTGCCTGTCTGGGAGGCTCGAGCTCCCTGTTTGTCAGTCCTTCGGGGCGTTTTGTGCCAAAATGACGAATCTCTTCGACCGGTCAGCTCGAGGGGATGAGGCGGCCGCCCAACTCTCTCGTCTCTCACAGGGAAGAGGTTCGGTAACCGACTATTCCATCCGGGTTCAGCCGTTGGCTGCCGCCTGCGACTGAAACGAGGGAACCCTACGTTCACGCTTTCTTGACGGGCTCAACAGCGCCATCGCAGATGAGATCGCTGCTCTGGATTCTCCTCGAGACCTGGAGGAGCTCACGAACCTGTGTTTTAGGGTGGAGAGTCGAGTCAATGCCCGTCGACGCCCTTCTCCTACCTCCTGTCGAGTTCAGAATGCCAACTCTTCGGGTACCATCGTCAATGCGCCACCAGAAGCGGAGGCTATGCAGCTGGGTCGTTCTCGTCGGTCTCCTGGCCAGAAGCAAGAATGACTTCTCCAGGAACTGTGTTTCTATTGTGGCAAGCCTGATCGCCAAGTACTGCAGTGTCCGTTAAAAGCCCGCGCCCACCCGTATTTCGGGGAGTCCGGGTGGGCGCCATCATCCCTGTATCTTCCCAGTCTGCCTGCACCCAGCTGCCGTTTCGTCTGACAATCGACGTAATCACCCACACTGGGTTGGCCCTCGTGCATTCCGGACCTGAGGGGAGCTTCATTGACACTGCCACGGCTCTCAAATGGAAGATCCCAGCCATACCTCTTCCTCAGTCCATCTCGGTCTGGATGCTAGCGGGGAATCCCTTCTCCTCCATCACTCACATCACACCTCACGTAGGCCTTTTTCTTTTTGGTAACCATTGTGAGCGATTAAAGCTGTACATCCTCGATTCCCCCAATACTCCCATCATATTAGGGCATCCTTAGTTGTCACAGCATAATCCTCACATGGATTGGGTTAATAATTCAGTTTTAGCTTGGAGCCCTGCATGTCACGTGTCTTGCCTTGGTCCTGCTCCCTCTCCTGTTTCTGTGTCTCCTGTGTTTCAGGTCGAAACCGCCGATTTGACTGGGGTCCCGGAGGAATACCATGATCTTCGGTCCGTGTTCAGCAAGTCACGGGCCACCTCTCTGCCTCCGCATCGCCCCCACCACTGTGCCATAGATCTCCTTCTCGGCACTTTTCCGCCTAAGGGTCGCCTCTATTCGCTATCTTCTCCCGAAAGAGAGGCCATGAAGAGATATATATGTGATTCTTTGTAAGCTGGGCTCATCCGCCCCTCCTCCTCGCCGGCCGGTGCAGGCTTCTTCTTCATACAAAAGAAGGATGGCTCCCTGCGCCCCTGTATTGACTATCGAGGTTTGAATGAGATTACGTGTGAAGAATAAATACCCCTTACCGCTCATGTCATCGGCCTTTGAACTGTTACAGGGAGCCAGGGTCTTTACCAAGCTAGACCTACGTAACGCCTATAACCTGGTCAGCATTCGCAAGGGGGACGAGTGGAATACGGCATTCAATACACCATTGGGACATTATGAGTATTTGGTACTCCCTTTTGGTTTGACCAATGCTCCGGCCGTCTTCCAGGGCCTCATCAATGAAGTTTTGGGAGACATTTGTTTCCCCTCTCTCCAGCAATACCCCTAAATGTTCATGAGGTTCTCCAGCGCCTACTTCATAATCAGCTATTTGTCAAGGCAGAGAAGTGCGATTTCCACACTGATACCGTCTCGTTCCTTGGCCATATCATTTCACCCAAAGGCATTGAACCAGATCCCGCTAAGTTCAAAGTCGTCGTCGAGTGGCCCATTCCGGACTCACGCAAAACCCTACAGCGGTTCCTGGGTTTCGCCAATTTTTACCAGCAATTTATCCGGGGTTCGGCCAAGTGGCCACGCCGCTTACAGCATTGACCTCCACCAAGGTTCCGTTCAAATGGAACTCCCAAGCTCAGTTAGCCTTTGATATTCTCAAGTCCTGTTTTGTCTCTGCACCTGTGCTTTGTCTGCCAGATCCTGAATGGCAGTTTATTGTCGAGGTTGATGCTTCTGATGTCGGGATAGGCGTGGTTTTGTCTCAGCGCTCCGGCCGTGATGAGAAGGTGCACCCCTGCACTTTTTTCTCTCATCGCCTTGGCCCTGCAGAACGGAATTACGATTTCGGTAACAGAGAGCTGTTGGCGGTTCGTCTGGCCCTGGGTGAGTGGCATCACTGGGCTGGAGGGGTCAGCGCAGCTCTTCTTGGTCTGGACAGACCATAAAAACCTTGAGTATGTCCGTTCAGCCAAGAGGCTGAGCTCACGTCAGGCCAGGTGGGCGCTCTTCTTCAGGCGATTTAACTTCACGATCTCATACCGGCCGGGTTCCAAGAGCGTCAAACCTGATGCGCTCTCTCACCTGTTTGAGGTTCCCGGGGGGAAGCTCGCGGCCGAGGGCATTCTCCCCAAGGAGATGGTGGTCGGGGCTGTCACCTTGAACCTCGAACAGCATCTTCGGGTCGAGCATTCTCCCCGCTTACGTCATACGAGGGTGTCTGCTGTCGACCCACCGATCTCTGTGCTACTGGTGGTGCTTATTGACTGTCTTGTTCTTTCTACTATTGTAATAAACATCTGTTTCTCCCACAATTGAGTATGTCGCCTGGTATATCATGTCCTGGAATCGAACCCACAACCTTTGCGTTGTTAGCGAAATTCTACACTAAGTGAGCTACAGGAAACCAAGATGCATTTATTTCAAAGAAAGATACAAAATAGCATAAGCACTTTGTTTAATATTGTATAATATTTAAAGCTTAAAAGTAATTGAAGCCGTCGGAGCAGATATCCTAGTGGACAGTAGGGTTGCACGGTGTACCAGTGCTAAAGCTTAAAAATACCTGCGATGCCTCTCTATTTTTCAAACGGCAGCATAGTAGTGCTGTAAGGAATGTTACATGCGCATTAATGGTCATATGAACACTTACACTTTGATGTGTTTCTCTCCTAAATGAATCCGTGTTTTGAACGACTCGGGCGAAATAATGATTCAGTGAGTCATTCATCAAGTCACTTGCTTCGTTCTTGAATTAATCAGCCGCGACTCAGTAAAAAAATTCAGTTTCACATTTAAAGCAATCATAACATTTCTCTATATAAACATTGCTGTATAAATTAAATTTCTCGCACATTTGCATTAGTTCACAGGTAAAAAATGTTTTAGTGTACTTTAGTATTTACTATAGTAACTTTAAAAAACACTAGTGTTTAGGAATTTTACTAGTCTACCATAGTAAAGTATTTTTCAGTATTTGCTACAACTTATCCCATTTCTATAGTTAATAATACAAATATTGTAGTGTACAACATAATAGCTACAGTTCACTATATTAAATACAAAATGTGTTTTAGGAAATTTAATTTATTTTGTAGATTTCAATTATGAACATGACACAGCATCGTGATACTACTTGGTACCATGATACTTCGGCTGGTACAGTATCGTAAGATATGTTTATGGTACCGCGACAACCCTAGTGGGCAGTGGTCTGACATATGGTGCCAAAGCACATTCGGCGACCCGAGTTCGAATCTTGGCTCGAGGTCATTTGCCGATCCCATTCCCCGCTCTCCTCCCTATACATTACTGTCTTCTCCTATCATACTGTCCAGTCCAATAAAGGCAAAATGCCCTTAAAACATCTTAAAAAAACATATTTAGACAGCTTTTGATAGTCACACTTAGTTAACATGTCAGTAGTTAAATGAATGAACTACACGTTTAAACTGACATCACACATCCACAAAAATGACTAACAACCATCACTTCAAAATCTTTGTAATAAAAAACTAAAAGCTGTTGTCGCAAAATGTGACGTGATAGTTTGAAATTGTTATCTAATCCAATGATTAAAAAAATATATTTCCCAATAATATTTGGGGTCACTGTGAGAGACAAATAGTGTCTTTAGCTGCAGGCAAAATGTGGGACAGCCATTCTGTGTGTATGATGTAAATAAATGATTGAAAATAAACTTAATTATGTATTTAGTCACTAATATGAATTCCTAAATTCATCTAACAGTTCGGAAATATTATTAAAACAGAAAAGCCCACCTTATTTATTAACATCATTATTAACATCGACGTTTATTAAATTTAAAGTTCTGTACACAACCACGGTGTTGACTTTGTTAAAAACGTACATATTTCTACGGCAGACACCAGAAAAAAACTCACATTGCTACTCCGAAAAACTCGTGCTTGGCCGTGGACACGACGACATCTGCTTGGCACAGCGCTTTGAGGTAATCTTCCTTACTGGGCATGAAACCCCAGTACTGGATGTGGTCAACCAACTGTTCTTTGGCTTCTGCAAAGATGTCTATAGTGGGAAGGAACGAAGAAGGGACACAGGCCTCAGTATCGATGTGTAGTAATTAGCAGAGAGAGGGTTGTTTAAAATTTTGGTCATATTTTGCGAGGAGATCAAATAAGCAAGGTCGTCATAAATTTGGACGTAAAATGAAAAGGCATACAAATAATCAATAACGTGATTCTATTAGCGAAATCAAAATAGATTAAAACCGTTTCAACGTGATTGCCTTCCGAGCAATCGTAAACATAATTTCATAACATGAGCGACCTTTACGATCTGTTTATTTCTTTTGGTCCAGTGGCTCTTTATGCCACAATAAAAGTTTGCATCTCAATATAAGAGATTGTGTTTCCTGTAAGTCTGGTTTTGGCAGCGTTAGTCATAGTTGGAGTGTGCATGCATGTAAATTAAATTAACACAACACCATAAATACTCAAGACTGTCTGAAGGATATTAAAACGTAATTGTCCACTAATGGGGAGTGTATTTTGCCAATAAAAATGGTGCCTGTGTGTGATAAACAGATGAACTTTGAACCTAAAGCTATCCACTTAACCAATTTGTTTCAAAGTTAAATAAAATGCATTTAATTACATTTGACCGTGATACCAGAAGTGTCATACACCTAAATCAACGTACAAATCTAAAGGAAGGATTAAAGAAATATACAAAAATAACTTTGAGATCTTGCTTTCATGCATCATGACTTGACTCCAAGAAGTCCAAAACTTTTAAAAGCTTACGTACATGTTATTTAAATACATTAACATGCTTATCAATTCAAAGAATCCCAGCGGCACACAATGTACCTGGAACGTCAGTGAAAGTCTCTCCCAGGACAGAAACTTCAAAGCTCAGCTGTCGTTCTTTGAGTTTCAGTAAGGTCTGGAAAAACAGCTGTGGGTCTTTGTCATGTTCCCTTCAGCCAAAAAAGAGACACAGCAGAAACAGAAGACATTCACATTTGGAAACAATAACATAATTCCTAATTAATTAATTAATAGCAGAAAGATGACAACAATATTATCAGCGGGGAATATTACACAGTAGGCAACATTTTGAAGAAAAAATTAAATGTTTTGCATAAAAATGGTACAGAATCAGAAACATTAGTGCCGATTTATTCTGTAAATCTGTATTATGGGAATTTTTTTTATCTGAGACCAAAGGCGGAAAGGGATTTTTTTAAATAAGAAAAATCAATGTGTGTTTTTAGTTTATAATAAAAAGACATGACTTAAGGTATGAACTACTGCATGTTTACGTTACCATTTCACTGCTGTCTGAAACCTTGTATCTCCACATTTCATGATTTGAATTTTTTGCCGTAAAGCAATTTTATTAGTCACCCTTGATGTTTGTCACTGGGTTTTGCAAATATCTAACCAATAAAATTTCCTGAAAAACAGCGAATTTGGACTTCCAAGATTACGTAAGGACAGTGCCGCTGTGCATGACATAGCAATATGGAAACAATAAAAAATGGACATGGTTAAAAACGCAAATATGGGTGATATCCTGAAAGCTCACTTGAAATGTCAGTGTTTGACATTAGATATTCCGAGTTCTTCTAAATCTGTAAATGAATGAAAATGCTAATACGATTATTTACATGTGAGGTGCCTGTTATGAGTTCTGAGAGTTCCTCTTCCAATCAAAAACAGTGTATACCTTCATTACACATCTGAAAGCTGAGGCCACATGTTCTGTCGCTGTGATCCATCCAGGCCGCTGATTGCTGGTGTGTTTCCATTAAAGTTCTGAGCTCGGCCAAGAGATCTGGTGAGCAGCTTTCTCAAAGTCAATCACTGGCAATGCTTCATTACTTCAAAAATAGCTCTCTCTGAAGTGTGCTTTCACATCTAATAACCTTCCATGTGGAGTACTTTAAAGAATAAGGTTTCGTTAAATGCACTTTAAATTGGACCTTTCCCCCGTAGGAATCTCATTGAACATTCTTGTCGAATTACATGTGATGGGTCTTATCAAACCGAGAAAACAACCTTCGGATGTACGTTGTGTGGATGAAGAGCTGATGTTTTAAAGCTGTGAGATCTATATTCTCTCGAGACAAGAACTGCTTTTTTATGTGACCGTGGGAAGGCAAAACTATTCGACCATAATCCAAAATGCCAAGAACACAAGTGTAGCACTAAAGACTAATGCAAAGTTAAGGAACACAATATATCATAGTTTTAAAGTGACAATCACCTGTAATCATTTAGTCACCCTACTCATTTCAAACCTGTATGACTTTCAATCTTCTGCAGAACACAAAAGAAGATAGTTTGAAGAATGTTGGTAACCGAACCACATTGGTAGCCATCAACTTGCATTCATTTTATGTCCATACAATAGACGTGAATGGGAACTGCCTTTGTCTGGTTACCAACTTTCTTCTAAATATATTCTTTTGGTGTTTTGCATCAGTAAGAAATGCACAGTGGTTTGAAATGACAAGATGGTGAGTAAATGATGACAGAATATCCCTTTCAATAACTATACGCTAAACAACCACACACTGTACATCATATAGTGACCCAGATATTCATGCAATATCATATAATGTCTGCTGATTCCCCCAGTCCAATGAATTCTGTCCCAACATGGCTATGAGACGCAACCCCAATTAAAGTATATTCAAAGGTCAAAACGGCCTACAAGCATGCCTAGCCCACACGTTAAAATGAAAATGATCGCGTCTGATGAAAAACTTCCCTCCTAAGACAATGACCTTCAACTCTTGAGTTTGAAAAGCTTGTCTTTGACCTAAACCGTGGAGCTGAAGTTCTGACACTTGAGTGGCGAGGTTCATCCACTCCATAGCACTGAGGTACGCAAGCGAACAACGGCCTTACAGAGCTCACAAAAGGGCCTTTGACAAATCTCTGAGCTTCTCAGCACCGTCGTTCTGTACGCAGTCGGAGAAGAAGCTCCTCACAAAAACGACAAACGTTGAAGGTCAAAAACAATTACCGGGGGCAGAAGCGCTTTGACAAAAGACACCTCCCACTTGGTTGGAATCTCCTCAGATGAGGTATTAGTGAAGGCTTATTTCCTCTCATTTCCGGTTCTTTTATGTTGCCTTTTCCCCCATGGCTTGACGTTGATTCCCTCATTAATTTTGCAGCCTCTTTTGATTCGCTACAATATGGATGTGATTGCTACCACCTCTGGACTAAGACTGGTTGACCTGCGGGGAGGTGACATGGCGACTACAGGGATGCTTATTACCAAGCCTGTCAGTCTAGTAACTAAAACAGACTGCATGAAGCCCGTGATGCCTTATTTCCTACTGGCAGCATAGCGGAGGGTTAATTAATATGTCAGTTATGTTATGCAGGGATTGCCGGGGCTCAACGTGCCTCTCGCACTAAAGCTGGGAGAGAGGAGGCCAGCGGTCGCGCTAACACACGCAACCACGGGATCACAGAAATGCGCTCGCAGCTGCTGTTTGCATGTTACATTGTGAACTGACTGCATTAAAGCGGATTAATAAACAAAACAAGTTTATTAGAGCTCAATTAGATCATTGAAATTTAGAGGCTACATTTAAGGGGCACAATGAGGTAAACAAAACGTATGGATGACCCAAATAAAGTTTTACAGTTTTTCTCGATTGCTAACACACAATTCATGAAACAACTCACCATTTTCTGACAACCATAAACACATTCTCAGAACAATACACCAACTTGTACAAACCCCACACACAAACAGCCTCAATTTGCAAAGGTTTAACCATGTTCTCATTCAGAAAACACAAACACACAATATAATTAACTGAAGTGTCAAGTTGTAAACTCAAATAGCACACATTTGTCCATCAGTAAACATTCAGTTGCAAAACTGATGACACACCAACCAGAATCTCAGGATAATATCAATAGGAGCACAGGTAAGTGTGCATCCTAGAATCATCTACTGCGCTTTATACTACTTACAGTAAACATTATAGACAGTATAATCACAGTACACACTTTATATGAGAGAAATTTCACTATTCTGTATCCAGTAAACTGTAGCATGTGTACACCCTCAAATTTGTGATTATCAAGTTTACAAATGTGCATTTGTAGCCTTTTTTTACCTGTTCCGTATTTTTGCAGAAAATAGTACACTTTTACGAAATTGGGCCAAAGGTGCAGAGGATTCCATATTTTGTACATCGCCTCCTATTGACAAATCGCCTCACTGTTTTGTTTCCTTTATCTTCTCTGTAAGTCGCTTTGGATAAAAGCATCTGCTAAATGTCTGAATGTAAATGTTATTTGTTCAGATGTGTACTGAATTGTGTTGCACGACCAGTTTAAATTGTTCTTTGGTTTTTGAACTTTTCTTGTCTTGTAAGATCATCTTCATCTACTTTACAGTAGTGTAATGTTTTATTTTTATTTTTTCCTAAAGCTCATTCTTGTACTTTTCTCTATGTGCACTCTTTTATGTTGTATATTCTAATAAACACTAAGCTGTCAAATTATTCTTAAGTCCAACAAAGAGATTTTAATAACAGTGTTTTGAATTGCTCTCACCAGTGTCTAAGACTATGTTGCAGTGTGGGTGATTTTGAGGGCTTGTGTGTCATATCTGGTGGAAAAGTTTGGTTTTTCAGCAAGTTTGAATGGTTTAGAGAAGAGAGCTTCATTTTGACCTGAAAATAGGATGTTTGGGGAATTGGGTGAGATGTTATGGATTTGTGTTCACTGTTTTGAGAATACGAGGCATAATTTCAAGAAATGTGTTTAAGCAATCGAGAAAAACTGTAAAAGGAAATTAGGATTTAAGTTTGGTTTGCATGGACAATCAAAAATGGGTCAAAGTATCGTAACACTATTATCGTGGACAACATATTTCAAAGTTTCGTTCAATGATTTAATGTTTTCATGATATCCACATATAAAGAAAAGATGCTATAAGTCAAATTTACTTTTTACTTTGTTTGTTGTGTGTTTTCTCTTCTTTTGGTCAATATATTTCACTTAAAATACAAGAGAAGAGTTCATTTGCAAAAACAGATAACTGATTTTTATTTAAATCATGTTTTTAATTGTGCATTCCAATTAGTATCAATCTAACTGCAGTTGGGTTGTTTTGATTAAACAATAATAACTCAATAATACAGCTAACTAACACAAAAAAACAAGAAAAACATGATTACATAATACAGTACATAAAACATGATTTTTGAACATTTTTAAAAACAGAGTTATCTGTTTTGCCAATAAACTCTAAGTGCAGGGAGCCAAAGAGAGAGAGTTTGTAACCATTTTGGGTCTTAGGGCAAAACTTTAAACGTGCTGAAATATTTACGATATTACAATGTTTAGAATTAATACCGATGATATCAATAATCATGTTTTTTAATATCACGTTTGTCGACAATAAGAATTGTGACAGCCCTATTCAAAACAACCAAGACTCTCATGAAAGCATTTAATGTGAAAAACATGTAAAAAATAATACATTGGCCCAAAAAAATAAAAAAATGTATTCTGTCTGTCAAACTAAGTTGAAAAAAAAAATATATATATATACAGTAGCTACTCTGCTAAGACATTTGACTTCATACATTCACTAAAATTCACCCAGACAGAATATAAAAATCACTGCTCAAAATGTCTGAGAAAAATGAAGTTAGTTATGAATAAGGGCATCATTTGTTTGCAAATGCAACTTGGTTTGCTGTTTTGTCATCTAATGCAATGAAATTCACAAATTTTTAAGAGTAACTTGGGTGTCTAAATCTTTTTTTGCAACCAATGTATATATATATATATATATATATATATATACATATATATATATATATATATATATGCTACTATTTGCTACTATCTATGACAAAAACTTTGAGTTTTGTCACCCTTGACCTTAGCGTGCAATGAGACAGAAACCAAATAAAACAAATAAGAAAAAAAGAGGTTCAGCAGGGACCCGACGAATCCTCATTAGCAGTCATCCGGTACCACTTAAAAGAATATGATCCTCTCATTTAGACAGCTATGATTAAATATTCCCCTTTAAGTCGCACCCATGAGGTGCATGTTTTAAAATTCAAACTCTATTTACTGCAAAAGCATGACGTTAAAGGATTCAAATAAGAAGGAAGCGAGAGGGGTAATTAATGGGGCTCTTGAAAGCCCAGGACTCAGTTATCTGGGGATTGATTAGGGTCAGTTGAAAATAGTGGAGGCAGATCCGTCTGTAAAACAAGACAAAACAAAAGGAAACGGTCAGATCACATTGCCATTTCTCGTGGGGTGGGATGTGTGGTGCGGCCTTAATGAGGGAATAACAACTATACATGAAAACGAACACGGTGACGTTTGGATTATTGTTTCGATCGTTCGTGTTAATGTTATGTAACCCTAATTCATTAGTTTTAACTGTGCAAACATCAAAAGTCTAATATTTTCTGGCATTCTGCCTTCGCCGGGTTGAATTCCTTTGTGGCGTTTGCAGACCTCTAACACACCGTGTCCTTCCAAAAGCAGTTATTTTCTAATGCCGGTCTCTGTGGCATGGCTTTGGCGATGAGCAGGGCACAGGAGGAGTCTGGGAACCACGCACGATCCGTGCCAGCACAGTGTGGCCATGCGTCAGTGCCTGCGTCTTTTTTTACTCGATTGGTACCCACTGCACAGTCTGGGAGGAATGAGAGATACACAAATATGTCTGGATTTCAAAAAAGAAAAAAAAGAAAAAAAAAAAGAGTATTTCATTGCGTAATTGCCTGTGGAGAATGATGGCGTAAAAGACAAAGGTCCAACAGAAGGGCAAGCCCATGTGACTGCCTGATTTACTGTAGTAGAGATGGTGTCTTTTAATAATGGCTGACGAATGTCCATGCTGCCTTTTGTGTGTTTGTGAGCGCATGTGCTTGTTGGTCACTGTGACAAACAAGGTTGGTTGAAAAAAAGCCTCTAGAGTGTTTAGTAAGAAGACATTTAAAACATTTAAAACAGTTTGCCCCAAGAAAAAATCTTTTCAGCATTTCTTTACAATCAACGTGAATGGGGACTCGCACAAAACAAAGGAGTTTGGGTTTTGAAAAAAAACACAAGGGTGAATAAATGAGAATTTTCATTTTCGGGGGAACTATCCCTTTAAGCCTCATTACATCAGCACCTGCAAACAGCTGCCCTCTCTGACCACTCGCCCTGGTCAACGCCTGCAATAAAACAGTCCTGTAATCCAACAGATGAAGACCTATCCAGGCCACATGGAGATTAACAATCTGCAACCAGTGATGACAAAAAGAGAGGCTGGAAAAAAAAAGGATGAAATGGGACACAGTGTCAGAGATAATCCAAGCCCCTTCTTATTTTTCCAGCAGCTCTCGCCCCGCATAAATCCTAATTTAACTCGGACCAAAGCCAGCGTTTATGAAGCACGGATGTTAACAGCGCTAATCCATCTGTGTTTTGCTCAATTTTGAAGAGATTACACAATGGGCGCTTTTGTTACCGATACAAGAGTAGTTGAATGACAGAGACACAACACAAACAAACATTGCAAAATCCCTTTGCCAGCATCAAACTTCGACACTGGTGGTCTTTTTGGTTGTTAATCAGATTTATGGGTGTTTTTTGGTAACGAAACGTGTCATTCACTGCCAAGAGATGAGCAAAGAGTCATGGGAGAAATATGTGGCTGGAGCAACACTTTCTATTTTCTTTTTACCTCAGTCCATGGCAGATGAGGTAGAGATACAATGCTGTTTGGTTTCCACTCATGCCAGAAAGAGTCTTAAAATATGGGGAGTGGAAGATATTTAAACTTCAACAAAAACCACAGAGCGATCCTGCGGGCAATCAAATATTTTCTCATGCCTCCCCCAACGGCCCCAGCGAACAAAACTCAGCGGCGAAGACATTTTCTTCTGCTGCTGCCTCTGCAATTGAGTTTATCTGTATGTACAAACTTTGCAAACTTCTCTTTGAATATTCCAACGGTGGCTTACGCCAAGATGGACTTTAGAAAATATTGGGATGATGCCGAAAAATATTACGCACAATCGTCGAGGGGGTCGGCTGAGAGATTTCATGCTCAGAATGGAACCAGGGGTCTATGCATGCATGTTTAATGCTGTTGTACCAAAACAAGCATGTTATCCATTTACCATGAATCTGCCCGACTGTCAAACAACTCCGTGGACAGTCCAAAGCAAATAACTCACAGAATGGTAGTTGTTGTATACAGCAGGCTGTTGTTTGAGGAATTTTTGTATGTTGCAAATGTTTGAAGTTTGCTGAGAAACAAGGATCTCACATTACAATTACATGTGAGCACTTTGTTTGGTGGGAACAGTGAAAGCTGGGGAGGTCATAATAAACTTTGTGGTCAAAAAAATCTATTACTTTCTACAATTCTTTAATTAAATTCCATTTTTTAATTGTATGAATTCAATATGCATAATCATAAAAATTCTAATATAAAAATATAATCACTCTCTTAAAAAGGTTCTAAAGATACATTTATGTTATCATTAACGTCTTACCAGCGATGTGGCCAGACTATGTGGAGTGGCCGGGGTTTCTCTCTCTCATCACACGGCCGACACGCTGGCTGATTTTGTGATGCTTCCAGATCTGGTGCCAAACTCGTAGTCTGCAGTCCTTCCTTTTGTAGTTTCTCTTCATGTGACTCATTTTCACTGCCCAATGAGAACGCTACAGAGTCACTGATTAGGCACACTTCTTTCAGTCACTTCTGTCTTCATAAATTTTCATAACAGAATTAAAATCAAATAATTGTTTTACAACAGTTGATATGTAATTCATGCCCATGTTATACTTGCTTCACGGATTTAAAAGCATACTTCAATTAGACATACTGGATCAAAAACGGTGTTTGTAGTCTGCACGTTCTGTGAATCTGTTCTGTAATATATAACTCTGATTTAATTATTCATTTGCTTTATCACTGAAATTTGAAAAAAGAAATGTAAAAAAAGTTCATAAAAAGGTTTTTAAAAAAGTCTCTGCATGGCACTACATTTTAAATGTAGTTTTCAGAAAAATATTTCTGGCAAATGATAAATATGGTTATGTTACCTTGAAACTGATGTGTCAGTGTGGTGTTGAGCAGCCGGACTGTAGATATTAACATGCCGCTCTGAATGCCTGAGACGTTTGTGTGCAGGCAGGAATCTGAAGACAAAGGAAAAAAAGTCCTTTAACATTATATGAGAAACACAATAAAAAAGTCTGAGAAAGAAAGAAAGAAAGAAAGAAAGAAAGAAAGAAAGAAAGAAAGAAAGAAAGAAAGAAAGAAAGAAAGAAAGAAAGAAAGAAAGAAAGAAAGAAACTGTCAACACATTTCTAATTGCTCCCCTTCATATATGTTTTTTCTCTAACCTTTATTGATTCTTATAATGAAAAACGACACAGGCAGCAAATAATTCATATGCTACACCAGTCAGAACATTACAAGTTAAAGTAAAATAAACAAAAATGTAACTAAAACCACATTTAAAAAAAGAAAACGGGCCTCATGTGGCATTTCTTTCTCTCCCCGGCCCTAAAATATGTCGAGCGCACAGCCAGAGTGATGTATTCTGCAACCACCACGATTATTACAAGTTAAAGAAGTTAAAACAAGTCACATTTTCACGTAATTCTCTGCCAAAAGCAATCCATAAAGCACAGAAAGTACTTTCTCGGTTCTGTGCGACTGCAGAGCCCGTGCGCTGCCTCCATGGCACCGCCAGTCCTAATTGTAGGTTGTGTGATGGACGCGGGCCAATTAGCTGCTTGAGAGTGAGATTCCCTCATGCTTACTGATGCGCTATTATTTTTTCACTGGAGCAAAACTGAAGGCACTCCTAAAATCTAAAAAGAAGCAGTCTTTGGTTGCCTTAAGTGAGAATTATGGAATGAAAGATGCAAAGCACGATCTTAAAATGATCGTTCACCCAAAAATAGATATTCTGTCATTTACTCACCCTCTTGTCATTTCAAACCTGTATGACTTTCTTACTTCCACAGAACACAACAGAATTTTAACTTTGGGGTGAACTATCACAAAAATGTGCTATGCTTTAACCATTTCAAAACAATGAAACAGTACAGTTACATTAAATTTGACTGAACAAAGTAGATGTCTTAGTGGAACTTATAAATGTATTTATTTAGTGAGCCAAAGTCTTTGTGGTAAAGAGAAGCAAGCAATACATGACAAACTACCAACCGATTTAGCGCGACTTCCCACAATATGTTTGTAATATACACAAAGTGCTGGAGAATTCATCGACTTCAAAACAAAGAGATCTGTAATGGCTGTTGAGCGTTCAGAGTTACATACAGACATGTGCGCTTGCTTACCAAAACATGAAGCACTATTTTAACGCCCAAGTTAGTTACCAGTCACAAGTGATCGTACAATGAGAGAAAGCAATACGTCATTTCCCTTTTCAACCATGTTGAGATCATACTCTAAAGAAAGTGTTTCCAGGTTCACCGGTGCTATAACACACGCATGCATGTTTATGCATTCTGACTTCACTTTCATCTAGATAAAAACAATTATATAAAGCATTAGTCAAACACAGACAGGTAAATTGTGCTCTGTACACAAAAACCTTCAAAGAAAACCGTTAAATGTCCACAAAGCCTTCGCCGAGGTCTTTAGAAGAAGTCGTTTCAGAAGCAATGCATTCATCTCTGCGAATACGCATTCAGAAGCAATCAATGGCCATCAAAATATGAAACATCACAATGTCATCGTCATTCTCCAAACGTCCCCGAGAACGACAGAGTATCAATGAAAGCAGTCACTCAACAGTTCACCTCCATTAGATTAGCCATTGATAGAAGTGCCAGGGAAGAGTTTCGCAATGGATGAATTAACTAACAGATGTGGACAGGAGAGCCAGGCTGCATAAAGCAGCACTAAAGAGATGACAAGAAGGTGGGTTCAGCAAGGTATGAGCGATGGAGCCGGGAGGAAAATTTCATTTCGAGGGGCAATTTGAAAATTACACGAGGAGGTTTTGACTAGGCAATAAAAACGAAGCCGCATCCACCGGCAGGGGAGGGAGAACGCCACCAATTAGCTTATTTATAAATCAGACGCAATTTCGGTGATGACTTTTACCTTGCGTTTGATTAAATGCGAAAGGATGGCTGCAGGAAAGTGGGGGGAAATCAAAGTCAAAAATCATTTCATCTAATTTCCTTTATTGGCAATAATCACAAGCAGTCTCTTTTTCCCAGGCTAATGAAAAATTCCATTGATCTTGAGGTCGGCCGCTGCGACGGCTCAAAAGCGGAGGGAGCTACTGTACATGTGAGCTGTGCTAAGTTTCTTCAGCAACTCCTGCAGTTTGGGAAGTTTTTCCGTGACGCTCAGGATAACTTGCTCTTAGCTTAGTCGAAAGAATTTGTTGAATTACCACAGATAACGATTTTGATTTGTCACTTCAACATTGTGGTTACAGTAATGTGCTTTGTAACCGAGGCTCATACTGTACATCAAATCTGTTGTTTTGCAAAAATATGTATAGAGTTGTCCAAATTGTTTGTCTCGTATTTGTGATAGTATCGTTGCAATTGGCCAATAAAGTTATTAGTCACCAACTTGGTGTTAGGTTAAGATGTAGCAGGTGGCTTTTGTTTAGACTTCTGGCTGCTTTAATATCACTGGAAAATATTATATTAGGGATGTAACAATATTATCGATATCGCGTTATCGCAATAGCAAAATTGTCTCAATATTATCATCATCACATGACTGTATGAAACGATAGGTCTTCCGGGCCTAACATAGAGAGTGTTAGAAAAAACAATGGATGTTACCTTTGGCAAGGTCCATCTGGTGCAATTATTTTATTTTATAAAAGGGATTTTTAGGTCATTTGAGCAATCTCAGATTCGCTTAATAGGACTAGGTGTTATAATCCCACTATTTCAACACAGTTGAATTGCCCAATAGGACATTTCCCACGCCTTATGCATGACAGGGGAAGCAGTCAAGAATATGAATAGAGGAAAGGAGGTCTGAGGTTTCACTGGGTTCGTCGGGTAGGCATCCTCTGTGTTTGGGGGATAAATGATTATAGAAATACATAGCATACTTACCTTTCCTTGCTATTATCAGAGAGACATCTCATGAGTTGTGTGTCCAATCCCACTTTCATCACATCCATTATCCTGAGTAAAAGATGCCTTTTGGTTAGGTGCTGCTGATAATGCCCTTTGTATGGTTCCCATCAATGCAACACATCGTCAGTTGTGGACCTCAGCTTCATTGGGTGTTTCGGCCCTTTATCACAAGACGCCCTCAGCCAAGGGAGGCCCACCGCAGGTTGATCAGACCACTGGCCAGTTCTTGATTATCCTCCACTGGACCTGTCCTCTGAAAGTGACCTATTGTCAGCTATGGTGACCTCTGCATTTAACACATCCAGTAGTGAACTCACGCACTGCAAGTTGTGAACACACAAACCTCCGGAGCAGTGGGCAGCTATCACTGCAGCGCCAGGGGAGCAAGTGGGGGTAAGGTGCCTTGCCTTACACCTCAGTCGTTACATGCCGACCCTGAGAATCGAACCGGCAACCTTCTGGTCACGAGGCCACGACTGTCCACATCGTAAATGCATGCTCAGCGCCCCCGGTCCCGTATGACATAAGGCCTGGTTCACATTTCGCGTCTAAAACTGCACTGAAAATGTGAGCTGCGCCGCTTTCGCTCTTCAAATGACCTGCGGCACTCCGAAAAGTTTAACTATTTCTAACTCGAAGCGGCGCCGACGCGTCTAGAAAAATGTGCACGCCACCGCATGCACGTCGCGACCGTGTTGTCCCCTATTTGCGCACGTCTACATTTAAAATAACGAATGAGCGCGAGGAAAAGACGCGAAATGTGAATTGGGCCTACACATTAACAAAATCAGCGCAACCATACACACCAACCCGTTGGCTAAGGCTGTTATAACTCATACCTCTAAGCAACAGTTATGATTAGAGGATGAAGAAAAGAGGATGCTTATGGCACATTTCCAAGTCATCACTTGTCATTTTAAATATTGCAATAAATATCTTACCATGGACTTTATACCGAGGTATTATCGTACAGTGAGATTTTGATATTGTTACATCCCTGGTTTATTAATAATATTGTCTACAGATATATGCGGTATGAAGCCAACCAGATAATGACAATTTTGTTTTTAACTTCATATCAATGATAATAGCCTACAAGACTACATGCTTAGCTCCATGTAAACAAAGAGGGACATCATTTTCCTTCTTGCTATCCTTGATCACAATGACAAAGTAAATATAACCAAACACCTTGCGAATATACTATACTGTATTTTTGGCTATAAACAGATATATATACATATACTGTATATATACAGTATATTAAAGTTTATTGCCTTGCCCTATTTCTCCAAACATTGTAAGAGTCTAACCTGTCTAATATAGGCAAGTCCATTTTTTGTTGATTAAATGGATAGTTCACCCAAAAATGAAAAATCTTTCATCATCTACATCAGTCCAATCTTGTATGACTTTCTTCTGCAGAGCACAAAAGATATTTTGAACAATGTTGTTAACCTAACAATACTTCCTCCCATTGTCTTCTATTGTATAGACACAAAACCACTTGAATTTCTCGAAATATCATTTTTCGAGTCATATACAAATTTTAACTGACATGAGGGTGAATAAACAATGACAGGATTTTCATTTTTTGTGTGTGAACTATCCCTTTAAGCTTTCCTTGTATTGAGTCCAGGACATTCTTCTAACACTTGCTGCCCACTGAGCAAAGGCGAAACTTTAATGCAGCCGAGTGTGTCGTTTTGAAAGCACCGTCACTAGCATTATCTCATCAGCGTGGGCGGTTGGTGCAGTGGCTTGACAGAGGTCCGGCGCGATGGGCACAGGAGACCTGAAGAGAGCCTCTGAGACGTGGACAGAGAAGGTCATTACTGCACATTAACATCTACATTCATTATAACCAACTGACCTCATAGTCAAATGCCAAATCCACTGCCCCAGCCAAAGCACACAGCCTGGACTTCTTTCGGCTCTACGTGACAATGAAATAAAATATTATACCTCTGAGGGCGGCAGGGCGAGGACTCCCAAATTTTTAATGACAGTGACTGACAAAAGTGGGTCATGGGAGGAAACCAAACTGAAGGCCTGTTGAGGTTTGCAACTATATGACAATGCTGCCCCATTTCCTTGTAACTCAGATGACGGATATGATCGTATCGGGTTTTAGGACGTGTTAGCGATGACAGACTTTCTGTATTACGTAATGTACATATGGCTTACCAAATCTGACATGGAACGGGCAGATTTTGACACAACTGCATAAGCCATGACATCTGTCATGTGAGACAGGCACATAACAACCCCATCACTTCAAACACAACCTCAACATTTCAGCACGCTACAAGTACATAGCTGTTCATCACGTTTAACAACATGTTTAGAAGAATGCTAAATGTTAACAGTGGCAATGGATCTGTTATTCTGAAACGTTTGTAAGTTTCGGTCATGGAATAAACTACAGACAGAGCTTAAACTACCTAATAGAAAGCTACAGGACTTCACAGACAAAGCAAAGGAAGCAGTTGTCACTATGGTTCAGTTACACGCGGCACATATGCTATGATGTCATGTTCTGCTTTCTTCTTTTTGTTAATATTGCTCATGAGCAGGTGTTAGCGTGATGAAAAAACTACTAGAGCTCCGTAGAGCTTTATCCAATCCTAGCCACAACTCTTTTTGAGTAACTCAATCGCACAAAATCTATCTTACAAAAAAAATGTGGAAAATTCATGCCTGGCAACCTGATTTGATATTCTTCCCGAATCAAGAGCAAACAATTAATGAACGCCCATTTTTGCTATTTTGTATATACCTGATTACATCACTGCAAAACGTATGGCTACAAACCAGCTGCTTGGGACAAATCTCCGAAGCCGTGGGATTTATCCTTGATTCGTTCCTATTTATCACGGTTCGCTCCTAGCACTTGAAAGCGCCATATGGACTCAATTGTGGTTCGTTCCTGGCACATGTGATCTGAAGATCAGACGCATGCCATACCTATGGGTTTTACCATTGGATTATTTTCACAGGGCACATTCTACGAGTCCTCGTGCCATAAGGACGGAGATCCGTTTTCGAAATGTCCTCGGAATGCGAGGTGGTGGAACCCAATGTCAAAGAAACAAATGAGAAAAGGTGCCCGCCAGATGTTTCGCAGACAAGATTAAACGCTTGGCGGTTTGATTAAGAAAGCCCATCTCCCCATCCTGCCCACATTAAGGCTTAAGAGCAATCAAAACAGAGAGCGCTACGGGATGAGTAGCAAGGCGTATGAGGATTTGGAGCCCAGGGTGCCAAGTGATGCGTTTCTGACCGCTGGTGGCCACCAGGATTGAGGGAACATGGCGTTATGAAAAGTTATCGAGAGGGTCCCAAAATGAAGTTCAACATATGCGGCACTATCCGTGACTTTCGCCATTGTGATGCCAGGCGAAGCAGCTTTTGTTAGTTATGAGTATTTATAAAACATATTTGTGCTGGACCAACAATTTTCCAATACACTGAAGAATGGTTTCCTCAGCTGCCCAGGGATGAAATTACTAAATGAACTCCAAAACGGTCCATCGATTCAGTGTTCTACGAATGAGCAGAAACACACGCACTCCTTTCTTTCAAATGTTCAATTAAATAATGTATCCCACACAGCTACGAAGCCGCGGCGCTGGTTTGTGTAACAAGGTGATCGGCGTCTTTGATGCGACTTTATTACTTCGATATGGGACCGAGGCGCATAATTTCCACTGCCTCGTTCCCTTTGAACCGTTCTGAGACAATCTCTACAGCAGGATATCCTGCCATCTGCTTCAGTAACAGAATCGCTTCGCCAGTCAGTCATTGGCGGCAGACCGGCGTACGGAGTCACATCCATGCCTTTGAACTGCTTTTAAAAAGCGGCCAAATACCCTCTTTTCCCCACCAACTTTGAAAAGTAGCTTCAGTTATCTGTGCCGAGTTAAATGGGCTAATGAAAACCTGTCCCCCCTGACAATGAAAGTCTAGCGAGAGATTGCTGCGATGGATTTTCCCCTCGATGAGCCCGATAGCACTGTGGTCCCCGTCATAGGAGGAACTGTCATTGTTTTTGATCACGCCGTTTGGATCAATACAGTGCTGGCCATCAATCTTAAGGCTTTGATTGAGCGTGCGGGACGTTTCGCAAACATCTGATGCCAGTTAAGTGCTATGGAAACCAAATTCACTCCTCTGCCAGAGAAGAGAACAATGGAAATCAAAGCAACGTTACATTCGAGTCTTCCAGGAGTGGCTTTGTGATGTGGCGGCTCCGCGGGCCGAAGCTCTTGAAAGGACACCTGATTGTCATGTGACTCTATGCAAACATACCCTGTCGGCCTGTTGTGTTTTAATACAAAGACCGGCCTTTAATAGGGCCCACCAGCATGGTGGATTTCAGTGATTGATGATGTGGTACGGCCTCGCTCAGCTGGGCTCCTGCTCGCTCGGGTCAATCACGATTGAATTACCGCCGTACGCAGAAAGCCAATTAATAAGTGAGGTCTGATGAAGTTGATCCAAAGGACACTGTGGGGGAATAGAAGCCTTTTAAAGGGTGAATTGCTCTATATTCAATGGGATCTTACAAAAGATGTTTTGATTGCGAGGTTACTTTTACCTTGTTTATTTTTCTCTCTCTCCGATGAATGAGGGCTAACCCTGCGTTTTATTACGTTAAGGGGAGTTTCCATATACTTAACCTTTCTTCTCCCTCCACTTTACCATTCCTTAATAGCACTATTACATTATTAAACACATTAAACACGGCCGTGAGAATAAAATGAAAACGGATAAAATGTCATGCAAACAAAGAGACGAACAGGAGTCCACCTGCAATATATTTCATTTCAGATGCTCTGCTTCTCTTCTGTTTGGGAATATTTTGAAATTCTTAAAAGGCTCGGACAAAGTTGGTTGCTGCGCAAAGAACCCAGGGCATGTTGACGGATGGCCGACCATGCATATAATCGTTTCCTTACACTCCGAGAGTTTGCTTTGGAAGGGGCGAATTACCATCTGAAAATGAGCTGAGAAACACTGTAGGCGAGAGTCCTGCGTCATCAGTGTCGCCTTACTTACAGCGTAACTCTTACCCGCGACACACGCACACACGCGCACACACGCACGCACGCACGCACACACACACACACACACACACACGCACACACGCACACACGCACACACAGGTGTGGACCAACATTACTAATGTCATCTTAACCCACATTTTACACACAGGGCAAATTTGTCATCGGATCGAGCGCAGGGGCACATCCATCCACGCTCATCCAAACTAAACACACAGGCAGACAGGCAAAAAGTGATCTATTACTTTTGGCACAGAGCTGTTTTCATCGATACAGTCATCTGCATTTGTGATCCACAACTGCAAATATTCAAAAAAATTCAATAGAGCATCCACAGCTATTTAAGGAGCGACACGTAACGGGACCTCAGTGGTGCGTGCGGTCCTTTAAATCATAAAAACAACACGAATGGACTGGATAAGCACTAAAAATCTTGTTTGTCAACCAAGAATCCACCGAATGTTATAACCAAATCATGCATTAGAAGGATAATGGGAAACATGTTTTTTTCATGGGGAAAAAGACAGAAGTAATGGACTGTAAACATATTAAACAAAGATTTAATGCTGCTCTTTAAAATACAACATGAATCTTTTATGTTGAGCTAACGCACATCCTGAAACACATGTGATTCATATTCATGGAGATATATTGAGCTCTAATAAAATGGGATACATATATATATATATTTACAATTGTGCTGTCAACCAATTATAATGAAATTAAAGACTCAATATGCTGATTAATTGATTAAATTAATCCTATTTGAAGAAAAAATACCCCCAATAAAAGATTATTATATAAGATACAACTAACACAATAAAAACATGATAACAATAAAAAACAAAGTCTGGAACCAAACTCTTCATATATATATATTTTCTATTATATAAGAATTATATAAAGTTTATTTGCAAAAACAGATTTTCAACAATCATGTTTTTTATTGTACATTCAAAGTAATATCAATCAATCTGCAGTTGGGTTGTTTTTGACCAAGTAATAATAACAACAACAAAAAAAGTTCTGTTTTTGCAAATAAACTCTTAATACAGTATGTAGATCATAACATTCTGAAGACCGTTCTATACATAAGAAAAGATGTGAATTGTATATGCAGAACATGCTTACAGTCTCTCTAATCTTTAAACCAGAGCACACAAACTAGCCAAAAAAATGCCTCGTATCAAAATGAATTCACAATATTGTTCTACTCGGTTCAGGTCCTGCTTGCTGTTCATTATGAATCTAATAAGAAGCAGGCCCCTCCGTGAAGCTGCTTCTAGCCGGCTTTTTTTCTTGACATTGCTTTGGAACGGTGAGACGAGAAAAGCACCACCCAATGCTTGCTGATCCAAGACGACAGTTCGAGAGGCAAATACTGAAGCCAATCTCGACTGCGTAAGACAAGTCAACACAAAATACACAGCACAGTGAGATTTAAAAGCTGTAGGGGGTGGGGGGAGGAGGGGGTAACAGTGTGCCCAGAGACCCCGAATCAAAATCAAAATCAATTGTTAAAAAAATCAACCAGTGAGACCACAAGGACATGAAGCGGAACGCAAGCCTGCAAGTGTACTGCATTTTAAATATTTAGTTTTAGTTGGGTTGTTCTTTAGTCAATCAGTATTAAAAGACAACGTTATTAGTTTTTCTTGAAAAAAAAGAAGCAAAAATCACCAATAAAGGGATTAAGTGACATTACGTTTTTTTAATACCCTATCTAATAAATTGTATCCCTATATGATTTTCAATTTATTATGCTGATAACCGGGACAGATAAAACACCTCAAACCCTAATTTTCATGATTTGTTCTGAACTGCGTCTCACAAAAATAAAATATATCAAACATAAACATAACAAAAATATTTACACCCCCTACAACCAAACAGACTCATGAAGAAACCGCTGTCCCAGAGCTGATTCTGTAACTGAAGGGCATTTAGCGTGTGTGTGTGTGTGCGTGTGTGTGTGTGTGCGTGCGTGTGTGTGCGTGTGTGCGTGCGTGCGTTTGTCCAAGCACGCGTGGATCTGCAGCCGAAGCTTGTCAAGTGTTCCACACAGGATATTAAAGCTGTCTATTCTAATCACTTTCTTACACAACTTTGCCCACTCGCCATTAACCACGCACGCATACGCGATCAGCTTTTGGGGGGCGGATTAAGAGTGAACTCGCATGTGTTTTTTTTAATCAGTGATCCCTGGAAGGCTTGAGGGAGGGATGACAGACCTTGTGACTTCAGGAAAGCGAATCGGGAAGTGGAGCACGCGGCACTTGGGACGGATGAGCCGGTCCAGGTCTTTGGGTCGATGGTCTGGCATAGTCTTCATGAAGGTGGAGATGGAGGACAGGAAGGACTCCATGTTGAATGAGGAGTTGAATGCAACCACATCCGCAACCAGGCTGGGGACAAAAACAGTGTCACAAAGATGTGTATTTATGCATTTTATTCAACATGACTTAGAGGGATAGTTCACCCAAAAATGAAAATTCTGTCATCATTTCATCATTTCAAACCTGTAAGTTCTTTTTCTACTGCAGAACACAAAAATATATTTTGAAGAATATTGGTAACCGTACAACGGGGGAACCCATTGACTTGCATTGGTTTTGTGCCCAAACAATAGAAGTCAATGGGTCCCGCCGTTGTTCGGTTCTGCGGAAGAAAGAAAGCCATACAGGTTTGAAATTACATTAGGTTGAATAAATGATGATCGAATTTTCATTTTTGATTGAAATATCCTTTTAGGCCGTGTTCGGACTTGACATCTTTTTGAAGCTGCTAGTGTCTGTTATAGATTATAATCCTATGGAGTAAACCGTGTTTTCAAAAAACGTCCTGAGCGCTTTTTTAAACGCCAGCGCCTTTTTCTGCAGCTCAGAGCATCTTTTGAGGTTGAAAAAAAGTTCAATTTTTCTGAGAAAAAGAAACACCCTACGTCAAGCTCCTTTTTCACAGCTAACCAATGACAGAGACCTGTCGTTTCCATAACAACATGCAAGGAACGTGATTGGCCGAGAAGGCTCAAGCTCGAAAAGATAAAATGGCGGCCGAAACGCCCTTTTGAGCATAGTTTTGTATAAATGTAAGTTTAATTTTCACTTTCAACAACTTCTGATTGCATTTCTAGCAAGAAATTAGTATTGTAGTTTTTAAATATGTCATTAGTTATTGCAAAGACGCTCTCTGTTTATAATTCAAATAGATTTCCGTTACGCTGCCTATCTGTTTCTCTGGGCTGCCTTCGTGCGCAGACGCTGCCTCCGAAGTCATGGCGTTCGGCTGCTATTTGTAACCAAACACTGCCAGCGTTTAGTTTTACTAAAAAAGCACCTTTGTCAAATTTTTCTTGTCAAAAAAGAAGTCAAGTCTGAACACGGCCTTAGAGTGCATTTAAAGAACAATTATTTCGTTTTTTAACATGCTCCCTGGGAAAATTCACACCCACGACCTTGGTGTTGCTAGCGTAACGCTCTACCAGTTAAGGTACAGGAACTAAAGACAACAAAGGAAAAAAATATTTGAAAACATGGCGTGTTCTTAAATGGGCCACTTTCCAAATAATTGCAGGCAGCCACAAAATGTCAAGCTTATCACAATAATGCCCCTTAATTAAATTAATTCTCGAAAATGAATGTTACTAAAAACAACATATGTTTTGCAAAGCAAACTTCACTCATACGCTGAACGTCTACAGTAACTAGTCATTTTATAAGACTAATACATGTTGATTATAATCTGCAGACACAAACACACCATGTTTTTTTTAAATGGCGCACTGATTAACCCCAATTGCCGGAATCAATCACGGCATTGCGCTCAATTAGAGAGTGAATTAGAGGAGCCGAGCTCTTTTTTGTGTCGCTCTTCTGCCACGTTAATAAAGTCGAGCGAGCAAAGGGCCTCTGAATTATTGACATGATACTCTGACAAACAACAATCACAATGTATTCCAATTAGAGCGCTTAAAACCCTTTCTTTCAAACATCAAGATTGATTATGACATTAGGGTTTAAAACATCCAGTTCTTAAGTATTAGAGCACCATTATACGATCCCATAATTACCAAGCACATCATGCCAAGCACTGAACATGATGAACTATTCTTTCTTAGACACACTAGCTTTGTCCAAAACTCAGTGAGCTGCTACGAACACATCCATTTAAGACGTCACAGGCATTCTTCCAATGCGAAGTCTGTTTCAAGAAGTTTGAATGTTGATTTTGGTGCTTTATCAAAAATGTATAATTTCACTATCATATTGCTAGCAGTTGCAAACAGCAAACTATATTAAAATCAAATGTAATTCTCATATAGTACGTGGAGCACTATTTTTTTTGCCTATGTAGAGCTTTCAAAATTAGTCACTGATGACATTTTATAATAGTTAAAATGCAGTCTTGAAAGGCAACATGGCTATGTAAGCAGCTCAGCAGAGGGCTTTAAAATTCATCCTGTTACAGAAACGGGACTTGTTTTTGAGCTATACACCGAGTGTATTAACATATGTAAAACATTATATGCATGTTCTTCATTCAACTGTACTTCTGTAACGTTGATGAAATTCTTACCATGACAGGATCTGGTTGTAGCCATACTGGAAGTCTCTTTCTTGGCTCTTGCGGACTGGATAGACCAGCTGGTTCTCATGGAAGTACAGAACCTTCTTTAGACGGCCGAGATCAAGCCGCAGGGCTACAAGCTCAGCGAGATTGAGGACAGAGCTGGTGAACAAAACTCTGCGGCAGAGACGGGGAAAAAACAACCATTACGGTGCGATCTATAATGTCATTTGTTGAATGTCAATAAGTGCTTGAATGTGTCAAATAAATCAGGCTATAAAAAGTATATTCTCTAAAGGTTGCTTAACTGCCCTGAAAAGTGTTTATCTATGATTCACTAAAATCTATGCATATAAAATATATTTTTTAATAAAAAATATATATCCAATATACAGTCGCGAAAAAAATTAAGAGACTATACCAAATGTTTATTTAAAATAAGCATTTCTAGATGTGTTGTGGTCATTCCAGACCAGTGTCTGTTGTATTTCAATAAAATCAAACCTCAGGAGTGACAAAGTCATCCAAAAACAAAGTGCAAGACTGATAGCATGACAAGACACATGAAAACTGTGATAAAATGGGGATTATCACATAAAAAGTTATTTTTGAACTTTTCCTAAATACATGTACAAATATTACTACTTGTATTGCTTAAAAGTGAATATCAGCTTGTTTTCTTTGCAGTATTTGAGGTCTGAAAAAAAAACAAAGCATATTTTCTGTTATTTTGACCTGTTTCTCAAGTTTTCATTTTCTGCAAATATATGCAAATAGAAAAAATATTTTTATTTGAAAGTTGGTAAAAAATGTTGTTTGTAGTTCACAGAAAAAAACAAAAATGATAATTTTACCTAACATACTGTATAGGCTACCCGTTTAATATAATATATAAAAATTAATATAATATATAATAAATATATTTAAAATCTGAAATGGTCTCTTATTTTCTCCGCGGCTGTATATATCTTATTTTTAACTAATTATGTTGTAAAATGAGAATAAGGCTAAACAGATGCAAAACTGTCCCAACTGTATGTAAGCAAAAATCTGATGACAAAATGCATCATTTAAAATACCAAAATCTCAACACTTGCTGAGTGAAAAATTACTGAGGTTAATGAACACTGTTATTTACACAAGTAGGGGAGCATTGAAGATTTTACCCTTGTATGTGCTAAGAGCCATGGGACAACAGCTTTGAAGTTCACTTCTGGTCTCCCTAAATGAACCCAGCCTCCTCTCCGAAGCCACTCTTAACCCCGCAGCCCGCTCGCCAGCCTCTTTGATGTGGGGAGCCCGCGGCCTTGCGACCGTGACTCCACCACTGTCAGAAGAGTCCCTTTTATGCTAATCTACAACCCCTAACAAATTTTTAATCTTAACTATACGAAAAACCAATCATGCCGCGTTCACACGAGCGAGAATAGACGGCATCTACCGTCTCATGCCCCTGTAACTGTGTGGCAGGATTAGTCCGTTCCGCATCTCTTTTAGGGACCCCAAACGCAACCTCCTGATCCTCACCCGTGTGCAACTCTATAATCGAACCAGATGATATTTTTAGCCGTGCTTTCCTATCCCTGCTGGAAATTATCAAGTGGCGGGCGTCCAATACTAACGAAACAGGAGGACTTACGTTGGTTCAACAGGAGGTGAGGCCAGAGACTTGAGATTGATGCTTTTGAGGTCAGCCCGGTTGATGTGGTGGGCGAGTATGCAGATGCATAACTGAAGGTCATACTGTATAAAATGAAGTGATTTGCAGTCACACCAAAGATGAAATTGAAAACAACGGTGTAACACTATTAAATGTAAAAAAAAAAAACCTCCTGATCAAAGGTACTTGACCGAAAAAGCAAGTGTTGCTCTTGGCACGCCATAGCCTTATCACCTTTGAATTTTTTGCATGCATGAGTGGATGAGTTGATGTAATGTTTTGTGTAAATCTATGAAAATTGATCCGATTCATTATTAAAGACATCTAAAAACAATAATAATAATAATTAAATGAGGGAAATTTGCATTTCTTAATACATTAAGAAAAAATGTGCAATAAACTGCAACAATTAATAATGGTTATGCAAAGCTCAAACATTAGGTCGGCACACCTAAATACACAACACTGGACTGGATACAAGCCTGCACGCATTTATAAGTGACTATAAGAAATTAAGCCCAGAGCAGCTTCAAATAAGAGGACATGGCAACACTGACCAGATTTCGAGGTTGTTGACATGTAAGAGGTTATGACAGTGCAAATTTGAAGGCTTCAGGAATGAAGCGCTTGTTTTGTCTTTTGCTTAACTTCGAGTGCAGCGAGATGAGATTGCAGCTGAAGGAATGTTCAGGGCTTCCCCCACCCACCTGCGGTTTCTCTGTCCCTAAAAGGAAGCTAGAAAGTCCCCATCCGATTCTATTCTGTAAACGTGTTTGTGTCCTTGTCATGCAGGTCTAGAAATTGTACTGTATATCAACTGGAGGTTTTGTAGATCATGTATGGGCGGTTTCCCGGACAGGGCTTAAGCCTAGTCCCAGACTAATTTAAATGTTAGAGGTGTCTTGATCGAAAACAACTTGCACTGACAAATCTTCTAAAATCTTCTAAAAAATATCAGTGCGATTGTTCCATCTCAAGATGCAAAACCATGTTTTTTGTAAAGTATGTTTTCTAAATTGACTTAAATATTCTAATTTAACTAAGGCCTAGTCCTGGCGAATCCTTGTCTGGGAAACCGCCCCTTGATGTCTAAACCTCCCCTCGTGGTGTACACTTTGAAGTGTTAAATACCACTGTATGATGAAGATAATCTAGGTCAGTGGTTCTCAACCTTTTCATGGTCGCGCCCCCCTGTAAACCCATTTAAAGAACTGGCGCCCCCCCCCATACTGTACATTGAGAATAGATAAGATCATGTGTAAAATATGTTAGATATAGTTAGATATATACAGTATATTACAAAATTGTTAGAGTTTTGCAGCTTCAGACAGAAGATTGCCCTCCGTCAATTTGCAATTGATTTCCTCCGTGCATTCCCGATCGAGTTCCAAACGTTGGGGTTTCGGGGAACCGTCGCGCCCCACCTGAAGTGCCTCTGCACCCCCCGGTTGAGAACCAATGATCTAGGTCTAATTTTGGTTAATGTTGATGTTTATCTTTCATCCGCAGCAACTTTCAACACTTGTCATTTTTTTAATAGTATAAATGTCAAACCTGATCACGAACAAACCATAATGTTTTAGCAGGCGAAACATTTTGTTTATTCTCATTTTTGTTATATTGTGCATTTAAATAAAAATAAAACTCCATTAGTGAAAAGCAAAATTAAAAAACACCTTGATAATTTATACCCCCTTTTTATTGATTTGTTTTATCATTTATTTGTTTATTTTGTTACCACACATTTCACCATTTAGATTTTGTAACTATATTTTATATTTATTGGTTTGAAAATGTGCACAATTTTCCCCATCCTATTCATTTAAAGGAAGTAATCTGTAAACCAGTTCTGCAGACCTTTTCAAAATGTTCAACATAAGTGATAATGGACCTAAAAATTGCTTATTTAAAGGGATACTCCACCCTAAATGAAAATGATGTCATGAATTTCATTTCTTTGTTCTGATGAACATTTGGAAAAATGCTTGTAAGCAAACATTTCTTGGCCACCATTGACTACCATAGTAGAAAAAAATTAAAATGGTAGTCAAAGGTGCCCCAGAACTGTGTGCTTTCCTAAATTCTTCAACATATCTAATTTTGTGTTCAACAGAATAAAAAAAGATAGAATAATTTTCCTACTATGGTAGTCAATGATGTCCCAGAAATGTCAGTTGCTAACATTTTTCCAAATATCTTTTAAATGTATCTTTTAATACATTTAAACAGGTTTGGAACAACTTGAGGGTGAGTAAATGATGACAGAATTTAAGGTGGAGTATCCTTCTAATTGTAAAATTTTAATAAATGCTTTGCTGTTTGTAGATTTTTTTCCATAAATACTTTTTAAAGACATAGAATAGTTATGTCCTTAAAAACATAAATTAATAATAACATAAATACATTTTTGTAAACTATATTCAACCTCATGAACTGTGCTGACCTGTAGAGGGAACTGGCTGGAACTGCTTGCATGAAGTACAGGGCAGAAGTTCTGGCCCTCCAGTGCCATTTCTTAGCAGGCAGAGTGAAGCTTACACAGTCTTCAACACTTTCCTGGAGAAGATCAAGCAGCTGTTTGTGAGAGCCGCCATTGAAAGCCTCCAGCAACAACACACTCATGGACACAGCCCGAAGTAGATATCTGCAGTGTGAGAAGCAGAAACATGAAAACTGAAATGAAAATGCATAAAATTAAAATAAACATTATCTTTCTATGACTCACATAAAATGATGACAAAAAACCTGATACAATTACAGCTTATAAACAACAACCACAGGGTGTTAATAAAAAAAATTACCTACGTACAGTACTTTCCAAGTCACTTAGAATTT
Organism: Triplophysa rosa; assembly: GCF_024868665.1. Lineage (NCBI taxonomy): Eukaryota > Metazoa > Chordata > Actinopteri > Cypriniformes > Nemacheilidae > Triplophysa > Triplophysa rosa. The sequence goes on from NC_079895.1 coordinate 12,928,361, forward strand.
CATTATGTATGTGTCACAACGGAGGCTCAAGTCATAGCTGGAGTGCAAAATGAACTACGAAGCAAAAATGAAATACTTCAGCTGATCTGCTGGAAATTGACCTTGATGTTGTTTCGGCAACTAAATAAAAACGTTGTGTAATGGTATGCAAAACTGTCTCTCACAGACGATAACTGTTAGTGCGAGCGTTGAAATTACGGTAACAAGATCAAGCGTAGAGTAAATCGTACTTTTTTAGCCGTCTATTTAAGATTAAAAAAAACATTTTTCCCCTCAGTCATTCACCTAGAGTCAGATGAGAACATTGCTGAGCATAGCACTTTATGCTAGCATGCAGAACTGTGAAAAATGAACCAAAACTTTGCAACAGGGAACTGGAAATGTAACAAGTAATGTAGGTTTAAGCGTCTAACCTAAAAGGCTGGGGTTTTCCAAACGCTCGGATAAACTGAGTGGGATTTTCTCACACAGTGATTTACCTCTACCCATTTACCTCAGAGACTGCGTTTTACACAGGTAAGGCGTGAAAAGCATTCAACCTCAAAATGGAGAGAAAAGTGAGGGGTTAATGTAGATGCGTTCTGCCCCAACACAGTTTGAAAGGGAAACCCCGTGGTGCCCTACCTTGCAACCAAAAGCATAATCATGACAGACATTAATCCCGAGTCATCGATGGCTGCATTCAAAAAGCATGCCAGCATAAAGTGTTAAAGGACTAAATATTACATTTCTTTCATCATTTACTCACCCTCATGTCATTCCAAACCTGCGTAACTTACTTTCTTGTGCAGAACATAAAACGTTGGTAACCAAATAACACTGGCCCCTGTTGACATCCATTGTTTCAAGAGTTCGCCTCGCAGATAATAAGTACAGATGATAAGGGACGGATAGTATGAATATTTGGCGTGCTGTCCCGGGGAGAGGGCTCCGAGCTTGGTAGTTCCTCCGAACTCGGAGCGCCCGCCCCTTGTCTGGGGAGAGGGCCCGGTATGTGCCCGGACTTGGGTCGTTGCCCCCCTGTTATACTGCGGTAAAAATGGTCTGATGGTGAGGAGTTGGGGTGGAGGAGGGATGCTGCGAAAATGTAGAGAGAATGAGGTAAGGCGTCTTGTCTATTTGTAGGTGGGGGTTTTTGCCCGAGCTAAAAGGATGATTGGTGAGATTGGTTATGCCGGGTTAGTTATCTGATTTGTGAGATTGGTCATAGCAAGCCAGCCGGGTAAGTTATCTGCACGTGCTCCTCCCGAACTTTGTTAATAAAACATAATTAATAATAGGCGCAAAACCACTGACACATTTCTTAAAATATCTTCTTTTGTGTTTCAAAAAACAGGGTTTTTTTCAGGTTTGAATGACATGAGAGTGAATGATTGACGAATTTTTGTTTTTGAGTGAACTATTCCTTTAACTGTAAAAAAAAACAGAAGAGTGGGAAATTAAAGGGAAAGCTCAACCAAAAATGAAAAATATGTTAACATGTTTTTAAGAATTTACACTGTTCTCTTACACGTAATAAAAGTGGATAAGTCCAAGTTTTCCACCAGTAACGGTTAGGTTTAGGGGTGGGGTTTCAGTATTTCCTCTTTTAATAATTGTACATTTTTGTATGATTCACATTGTACAAATTCATACGAATTAGCCACGTCATAAAATAGTTACAAATTCCCTTGAAATCAGGTTGGAACAGCACAGCAGTGGTTACTATTTACCTTTATTATATGGAAAAAAGAGCAAGATTTTGCTATGAAAAAAAAATTGTTTTCTTAAAAATCTGTGAAGGCCAGATGAAAGATTTACATGCTACACCATGTGATACCCATGTCAAAATAAAAGGTGATAACACATAAATTGAATTTGCACAGAACGCACAAGTCGCTTGATTTCCAACAGTGTATCGTGCACCTGCACATTCACAGAACCTTGATGACACCTTAAAATGAATGGAGGTCAACATAAAAGCCCTGCGCCATTTTTACCCCCATACGTTTACTCACAAAATGAACCAAACATATTCCCTCCTCCTTTTTCACAGAAAAAAAACATGCTTGTTCCCCGAGGAGACAGGCCGTTATCTAATCTGCATTATTCCAGATGAAATGCAGGATTTCCTTTGGCTCTTGGAATACTGGGGAAGAGGCTGCTTAGAGACACACGGCCTCAGAGTACGAAAAAAATCTGGGATGCAGCTGATACATCCGCAGGGGCAGCGCATAAAGACGTCATATCAAGAGCCAGTACCAATCCTGACGATTAAACCCATCAGTAAAAGTGACTCTACCAATGACACCAATAAGTGCCAGTACAGGGGGGCGGATAGCATGGCACTGCCCAGTGACAAGCACCCAGAAACATGGCGCATTGGAGCGTGTGAGCCAACTCGCAACACCTCATTTTAACAGCCTCTAGCCATCCGTGGATATCTTGAGTGTGTAAGCGTGTGTGAATGTGTGTGTGTGTGTGTGTGTGTGTGTGTGTGTGTGTGTGTGTGTGTGTGTGTGTGTGTGTGTGTACATGTGTGTGTGTGTGTGTGTGTGTGAAAGTAACCAGTCAGCGTTCCGTCAGACAGGACAAGATGAGGCCTTAAAGTGATGTGGTCTTTCTGGAGGGCTAATTCAGCCAGAATGAAACATCCGATTATGTACTCCCACACAGCAGACCAAAGCCACGGCTGATCACTTGAAATTAGACTTGAGCGATAGGAGGAAATAACATGAGGATGAGATTTGAGAACCACGCTGCATGAGGGCCAAATCCAAATGAACCAATAGAATAAAGTGGGGTATTTTATGTCTGCAATTATGTCTGTATATGCAGGACCGGTATTAGGCTGGTTTGACAGGGGTGGAGGCAATTACATATTCTGGTTGGGCAGATATATAACCAAAGTCAAATATAATCAAATTGCATATTTTGACATTTTTTCTGTTATCAAATGGACAGATAATTATTTAATAGACAAGACAAGTATAAGCATTTAGTAAATATTTCATAACAAGTATTTCATTTTTGATCATTTGAATTGTCAGCTGGATATTTTGGAGGGGCCCAAGAAAGATTTGGGGGGGCCCAGCCCTGTGTAGTGATACTATATTTATATTTAGGGACACTTCAGACTACATGACATCTTGAAAAATGAAAATTCCAAAGTTTTTAAGTAATCACTTTGTCAAGGATTTTGGAATTGTGTTTGATTGTAAGGACATTTTTCAGTATTTACCGAAAAAGCTGGGTAAGCCTCAGACTTGCTAACATAAGTTAACTCCGTGAACTATAAACTCTAAAAATAAAATTTTTAAAAATATATCAATTTTTTATATTTTTGGTAATGGCATCCACCAATCCACCATATATATAGCTACTTTAAAATTATATGAAATCTTGAAATTAGGTATAATTAATATATTCTTCGTCATCTTTTTTTTTTAAGAAAAAAAAAACTTCCCCAGTATTAACCCTTGAAGGAAATTCAAACAAATTTGGGCAGTTGACAAACCCAAAATAATGAAAACCATTTTTAAAAATGTGAAAAAGCAATTAAAGAAACAATAATATGTCATCTTAATTTAATTGAAAGGATCAATTTTATTACATCATCTTAGAAGACCATAAACTTCCACAATTTAAAGAACCATCCATATACAATACCCCTGTGAAATCAAAATTTGCACTCCTCTGAAAAACAACTGCATTTCTTTCTGAGTCATGACAGACGAGTGTTGCTAAAGATGTTTTGTGATCATGTTTCCAACGGCTTGCTGATTGAATTAAATTGTGAAACCTAAACAGGGGAAAACAAATTATTTGTGCTATATTGTCTGGTTATCAATGAGTGGGCCAGCCGCACACGCCTTTTAAAGTTCATCATCTATAGATTCAGAAGGTGGGCATCATGGGCCATCTTTACAGTTTGCATTTGGTCAAAACGGATGTTTCTTTGCTTCGGTTCTACTTTTACGTAATCAAGATATCTGATGTGAAAATTATCTTAAAATCAAAAGTAGAGGTCAGATCATTAAGATAATTCAACACTGCCTGATATTTGAAAAAAACCTTTATCATTATGTAAAAATCATACAGAAAAGCTCATGAACAATGCTCTAACATCCAACCTGTCCTCTTATTTCCATTGAATTGTCATTTGATACGGGTAATACATTCTCCTCAGCTCAAGCGGCATGAAATAAATGTGTCAAAAAAGCTTTTCTGCAATGATATTGTTTAACAAACTGGTTTAATGAATGTTGCCGGCACACATTCTTCAACCTCCAGACAGCCTCTGCCAAGCTGAGTGGCATCCCAATCAACTAAAACACTATTAAGCCTCGCGAAATGATAGTCATTTGTTCCTGAAACCTTTTAATTCCAAGAGCTCAGATAGACGCTGCCACTTTCAGAAGGTTCACCACACGCACCGAGGGCACAAAGTACCATTCATAAACGCCTTTGATCTCACATTAGAAAAGCGAGAGGAAGTTCACATTTTGCACGAATTAAATTTTCAGTCCATCCAAGTGTCTGTGCTGTCTTTTAATAGAGTGAGCCGTGTCCTCATTCACCTCGACAGAGGCTTTGTGTTAACGGTAATCATTAAAGGAAAGGAAGCTGCGCTGTAATTACATGCTAGCGCTTACATGCTAATCACTGCACACTCGGCTGAGGGAGATGAAATGAGCGAGCGTCAGGCACGCTAATCATGTGCCATGAATTGAGGACTTTAACCTGATTCTTTATCATTTATGGGCGACAATTAGGTGACAAACTACAACATTCTGAATGAGACAAGTCTTGATATAATAAGACAAAAGCTCAGTCTGCTAAATGTAAAACACTTGGTTCCTGTACAGATCGTTTGGCTCTTTTCAAAGAGAATGGTCTACCGCAACCAAGCCTTCCTCGAAATTTTAAAAAGGTCTTAATGGAGGGCTAATTTAAAGTGTCTACTGGAGAAAATTGTGTCTTGTTACTGTAAAAGGTCTAAACAGATGGTCGATTTTAAAAAGGATAAGTGCTAAATTCACTTTCGCTTATGGAGCATATCCAAGCATAGCCAGGTGTTTAACTCTTTATTTATAAAAACTCTTTATTTATAAACTTCCTAATCAAACCAGTTTACTGGAATAAGTGTCATTTTTTATGCATGTCTTTCCATTTGATACACTTCCTGTTTAAAGTGTAACCTTAATTTATGGGTCATATAACAATCTACTGTTCCAGTACTGTTTCCCAACACCACATTCATCAGAATGTAGTCACCAAAATAAACCAAACTATAAAATAAACAGACAAAAAAACAGTTAATAAACAATACCTAAATAAATGCTGTTTATTGTTGTCTAATGACACACAAAATAGTCTCTGAGATGTTTCAAATTTAGCCATTTTCCAAAAACACACAACAGAAGATTGTGACCAGCGCAAATTAAGAGGGAAAATTATTCAAAGAGAACCTTTGTGAAGAACCTCATCTACGTTGTAACAGTGATCAAACAACATGATGCACATTTTAGTCAGACAGCTTTGTGACATTTCAAGGTTGCATTCTCTATTTCCGCTAGACTCATTTCAGGCAAAACACAGCTGGTCCAGATGAAAGCATGTGAATCAAGACCGGAAGAAAGTACCCTGCATCATACTGTATCATTTAGAGTAAAGGCTGGTGATATTCGGTGATATTCTGATGGATTTATAAAGCTGTCACAATATCTGAATGTAACATATTGTAATTATTACTTGCATCTATTGCATTCACACAGTCAAGTAAAATAAGTATTGCTTGTGTGCTCAGACTATTAAAGCACTATACACTAGTTTTAAGTTTGTTTGAAGACAACAATAAGACTAATACATAAAATGATTTAATACTTTTAGCTTAAACTTTGGCTGTTGTTAAAAGACAGCTGGTGTTCCACAGTTTAGCAAACTTACAGCAGCCCTTCAACATAAGATAGAATATCTGGACACAAGCCACCGTTAGAAATATTTAAATGAAGAGCTTGGTTCCAAAATGAGATAACCGTTTAAAAAAAAAAATCATGTTTGATTGATTAATACCAATCAAACTGCAGTTAGTTTGTTTCGATTTAAGCTATAATAACTAAAAAAATACATCTTACTAACACAACAAAAACATGATAACATAATTTAAAAAAAATAAAACGGAGTTATCTCATTTTGGAACCAAACTCTTCAAATATAATTGCAAAGATACATCTGACATTTTCGTTTAAATAACGTCATCTTTCTGAACTTTTTTGCAATTACTTTTAACTGATGCCAAGAACACCTGCAGTATAACGTTAGTGGAAGTATGAGCCGTTTACATAGATGTGTAACGTTAGTTCTCCTCACATTAACTATAAACATGTTGCTCTGATGTTGGACAATCACAAAATATCCCGTTTAAATACAGCTTGCTATTATTTTAAGCAGTCACTTAAGTAGTTTATTTACTATTATGACAACTAAGTGCAGGGAAGATGTGCTGTAACGATGCACTATACACAAGACAGCACGAAAAGCCATATCTTTACTATACTTTACCGCACACATATGAAAACAAATGGACTTTTAGAAGACAAAAGATTATATATATCACTAGAACTGGCCTCACAAAGAAGTTAATGTCTGCGATAGGTTAATCGACGCCTCTACAATCTCTCTAAAAACAAGCATTAACTTTAATCAATAAAGGATTCTCTCTGCAATCTTATAAAACCCGCATGTTCAGTTCATTCTTACCTCTTCCTGAAAGCCCGGCGTCCATTTACGTCATGACGTCACTGCGTGAGAACGCTCCCCGAGATCTGCGTCAAACGTGAAATCCAACAGCAGCAGCATCTATTTTACACACTCACCCACGCTTAAGAGCGTGAAAACGTGCTTACTGTCCACGCTTCATATGCTTTTGCTATAAATGCTTGTTTTTTTAATATCTTACATTATTAATAGAGTGGTGCAGCAGTGCATTATTATAACTATTGTTTTAATCAAAATACACAGAAATATAGGCTACAGAGCTTTCACAAAACATGAATACGGGATCTCCATCGTGCATGAAGCCTTCTGCCTACTGTATTTACTTATGCTTGTTTTTAAGCTAATGCGATGTTTACCGTTTTACATGTAGTTTAACAAAGGTTTAACAAATTGGTGCAAACAATGTTGTTGCTCTCTGTGTATCTTCTTTTCCTAATAGGCTATTTAGGCAGTGTATATCATTAAGGAACAGTACAGTAGTTGTACTAGAAGATGCATTCTTACATTGCAAACAATTACATTTAATATAGGTTTAATTACTGGCATTCTGGACCTCTTATTTCCTAAATAATGTTTAATATTTAATACTGTTGTGTACGTTTAATAAGTGCTGGGGAGCATGGATGTATGTAGGTAAAGCATTTACAACTGACCTAGCATACTCACCTGAATGAAACACTGAACAAACAGAATCACTGCTTGGTCTCATATCAATTACACCTCAACTTCCATGCAATTTCATTGGCATGTTATCATATTATATTGTAGAAAGTTAAGTGTACAGGCAATTTTAAGTAACTTTCCTACTCGTGTTTTTATTTATTTTATTTATTTATCAAAGTTACCGCATCTACAAGAGTAAAGAAAATGTGCATTGCAGAAGAATGTAGCTTTTGCTGCATTTAATAGGGATACTTTATACAGTAATGTTAGCTTCTAAAATCAAATGGACTGTACATCCCTGCGGCGAAAAGCAGTCTTGAATAGTTCCTTTAAAATTAAACTTGAGATGAGTATGTGAGTTGAGAAAATTAGCAAGGTCATGGTTAATGGAACTCCTTAGAGTTCCAACCTCGAGACTTCACAGTCAGTTTGGCAGCCTGGAGCTGATGTTAATTTAGCGCAACCCAACATCATTCAACTTCAAAGAGACTAATAGAAGGCTATCATACTGTGAGAGACTTTGATAAGGTGGATTATACTGTATGTGTAATTCACATCAAAAGGTAAAGGTTCCAGTAATTAATTAAATGATAGCAGAGAAAATGATACTGGGGAATATTAAAGTCTGATGTTTGATAGCTATTTTTCTCCAATTTATAGAGGTGATTTATAATATGGATATATTACATACATGCACACATTATATTGAAGATACTGAATAGCAAACTTGAAAACTAGCAAACTAGATACTTGAAATAAATAACTAAAGAATATCAAATGCGTCAAACAGAGATTTGTCAGTTTGTGAGTAATATCAGTAAACATTTTCCGTAGACATGTTACACAGGCTTTCAAAATTAAATTGGGCTACATTTATTTGAGCAAATTCATTTTCAAGAGAAATTACAAATTAAATTATACTTCAACAGACATTTCAAAAATCCCAACAACCACAGCCCCCCCATTTATTTCTTTAGCTAAAAAAGGGAAAAAAGGAAAAACAAATAAGATGAATAAAGTGGAATTTTTTTCCTTTCAGACAAAAATACAGTGTTTTCACAATATTGTATCAAAAGTTCCCAAATTGTAGATTCTCCTTCATCAGGTAAGTGTAGTATGAAGAGCAATTCACAGCAATCGCTCCAGATACAATAAATGCTCTCTTTACGTAAAATTTGCTCCACTTGTAAGGATCCTTAATTACTAAAATATATCTATATCAAGGAACTATAATACTGTACACTACAGTATGAAATAAATATAATTAGGAAATATAAAATGAGTCACATAAATAAAATGGTAGTTTAAAATAAAAATGAATTTTGTATTGAACAAAACAAAACAAACCAAGGTAATACTGACAGATGACCTTAAAAAAATACAGAAAATTGCACAAACAATATGTAAACTAAACAACTGTAGTCTAGATATAATAATACTGACGTAGGTATTTCAAACGACAAGGTGAAATATTTATTTTAATACTAAAGCAGGTGCAAAGAGAACACTAGTTGACTTCGCATTATACTGTACAAGGATGGCACTTGCAGAAAACACAGGTGAAAGGGTTTGCATATAAGGCTTTTCTCGAACGAAAAAACACAGGGGTTCTGACGCGGTCTCATACAATGAGCCGGCGTCATTACAGTTTCTCAGACTCTTTCCATCCGCCCCTGGCCAACTTTAAGACTTTGTATGTTTAAGAATCACAACAGGTTTCCTTTAGTTAAAGTCGCCTCATTAAAAAGCCAAGGATGAGACCCCAAACATCATGTGGCTGGTCAGGAAAAGAAAGGTAAAACCAATGGTATCACAGTAAGTGATAGACGAAATATAACACTGACACGCTACTGCATCTTCAAGCGCAGTATAGTAAGTACATATAGGCAAATATCTTTTTTTAACCCAATAAGTTTTTTGTATGTTTTATTTTGTGTTTTTTTCTTTTTCTGTTTTTGTCATACTTTCTCAGAGTGCAATTCCCAGGCTTGTGCTACAACCACAATGAAACACAGGAGTTATACGGAAATCAGCACCGCACAGCTTTCTGGCTGAAAACTCGGTACATTTTGAAAACCTTTCTTGTTTTATTCTGACGATATTTTTTGCATAATATGGATTTTTCCCAGTTTTTGATGCCTGTTTTTAGAGTTCGACTCTTAACATTGATGAGTGCAAGCCTCAGGCACACGCTCAGATAACCATGACGTGGCAGTGTGGTACAAATGTGAATCTGGCTCAAAGTCCCTCCAAAGGGCGGAAGAAGGGCGCAATACAAGCTTGATAAAAAAATGAAAGCAAAGAATGCAGGAAGCTTAATCCAAAACGCAGTAGTTAATCAGCATCCTCATTCTCGCCGCCAGGATTTTTTTTCCTCGCCAATTTCCCCTCTTCCGAACTCTCGTCCTCTGTCCCTCCTGTCATTTCTAGCACTTTCTCGTCCTTTGCTATCCCATCAGGAGTGTCAAATCTCTGCTCCTCCGCTTCCATTTCTTCCTCCTCCGCCAACCCTGTCTCTTGACTGTCCGTCACTTCCGGATACGCCTCCTCTGCCTGTCTGGCCCCACCCTCAGTTCCATCTCTCAAGATGGTGTTTTCTTGTGTAATGTCCTCGGCCTGGTCCTCCGGATCGGAAAACCCCAAGGGCCCCAGGCCTTGAAGGTATGCTCGACGCATGAGGAGCTCCGTGGGCTCCAGGGGTCCTCCGTTGTCATGGCTATCTTGTTTGGCTGCCTCGCGCTCCTCTGCCTCCCGTTTGCAGTAGGAATACCGATGGTTCATGTGCTGCGAGTAGGAGCCGGAGTGAGAAAAGCGCTTGCCACATTTGTCGCACTGGTAGGGTTTCTCGCCCGAGTGTAGGCGTGAGTGCTCGATGAGGTGGTGCTTGTGTTTGAAGGCCTTCTTACAAATCTGGCACTGGTGAGGCCGCTTTCCTGCGGACACACATAGAGAGAGGAGCCAATGGATTAGAAGAGTGTTCAAACCACACCATCATTGTAAAAAACACATAACGTATATTGAATATATTAAAAATATTGTTTACAATTTACAGAGACACACATTTTTAAGTAACCACACAAAACCCTCCTGACTTGTGTTTATCTCATGATGAATTCTCGCCAGTTTGGAAATAATTCGGGGAAAAATGTAAAACAAACAAACAAAACAAATGCCCTGACTGAAAAACCCCTTTATGTCAAGCCGCAACAAACCACAAACCACCCCCGATTTATTTTGGATGTTACCAAAAACAGTGCAGTGAGGTGAGGGGGAAGCCACGGTCCTGAGGTGCTATTCTGAGGCCGTCTGTGACTGTTCTGAATGCAGCCAAGAGGATCAGGTGATTATCGCTCCGTGCCGCACAAGGTGAAAGTGAGGCAGTCAGCATCCCTGACAGAGCGATATGACATCATGTCTCTAGATTAAAAAATGCTTAGATAAGACAGCTGCCTCGTGACACCCGTGTAATGCACGCACTCCGAACGTCTCTCCTCCAATCGTAACATCTATGGTGACTCCCAGAAACGGAGAGATAAATTCCAGTCTAATCAGTAAAGTAGGTGGGACCTGCCATTTGGCATTCAGTAATTTCACCACTAACATACTTGCCATAAAAACCCACACACTCGCCATCATCTCCGAGCACATGAACAGATGTACTATATTCTTGGCCATGAATAGCCCTGGCATGCACCTTCCATAGCAGCCATACTTGAGATGGTCCCCTTCCCCACCTCCCCTCATCAAATTCAAAAATAGACGAGATGGCAGATTCCTCTATGCATTCCAAGCGAAGAATGTAAGTGAGGATGATGCAAACGTGTGAAAGAGAGGAGTCCCCCGGGAGGGGAGGTCAAATTGTGGCATAGAAATGCCAAGCACACATCAGGCTTTCACACACCTGGCATACTGTGCCATGTTGGCATGCCAGCAAACTGCATTGAGAATGTGCCTCCATATTGACTGGCGTTCCAAATGTTCAATTTTACAGACTTTGTGAGATTTGTTGTTTACTGAATGAAACGTGTATACGAGAGATTGCGTGTGCGTCGGCCGTTTAACACTTCAAATTAAGTGATATTTATATCCATCTTAGCAGGATTTAAAATATCATCTGTGTCACCCACTACATTTAAACTATATCCCCTTTAAAGCCTGTCAAGAAGAAGGAAAGTGTTACACCTGGGTTTGAAATGTACAACAAAAAAATGGAAATGGACAGAAAAAAAAGAAAAGAATTAAGAAAAGAAATAAAAGAAACAAGAAAAAACACAATGTGGTAATAAAAGGGGATTACTTGGGAGGGGTGGACGAGGGTAAAAAAAAAGAGTTGTCTAAATGTGATATACCTGTGTGCTCATATTTGTGTCTTAGGAGGGAACTGGTCTTCTGGAATGTTTTGTCGCACAAGTCACACGCGTACATACCACTTTCTGTCTTCTTAATCTTCTTCCGGGCGAGCAGCGACTCACTGTCTGTCAGGTCTTCTAGCCCTGACATATAGTCCCCTGCGCTGTCCAGTAGCTCCCCCTGCAAAAGAAACAGATTTTAGACACGTTGCACAATCTTAACCTGCCACAAATCCAAATCCTAATCCTAACCTGCCGACTAGGAAAAGACAAACAAACCGCCTGTTTGATCCCAAGTCTGGACAGAGCTTATCTCTGTAATGTGTGTGAGGCCTTTATCTCCTGAAGATGTCTCAAAAAGAGTGACATATGTGCATGGGGTGTCTCCATTTAATAAGAGCAGAGTCTATTCATCTTGGTAACAAAGTAAACTGGATAACTAGCAAACAGGAAGTAAAATCGCAAAACTCATAACTGGGTAAAGACACAAAACCGACCACTACAAACTGACAGTAAATTCGCTTTGTTGCAAAAGGTTGTAACAAAAACAAAACGTTGCTAGTTCCTGGTACTGTAACATTCAATTTACCTGGAAGCCTGATTTCCTCTGGTATTTCCGCCGTTGTTGCATCTCAGCAAAGGTGGCTGCCCCTGCTGCATAAGTATAAGCCATATGTGGCAAAAAGCTCATGGGATCCAACCCTGGATAAGGCCTGAGTCCCGGGATGGTGGCCTGAGCTGGAGACATGAACGTAGGAGGAGGGAAAGCACCGTGAGGTGGAAGCGAAGTGTACATGTGCCCTCCACCGAAGGGGTTTATACTAAAGATGGGGCTTGAGCTTTTATCAAGCTGACTTTCATTGCCCAGGCTGTTGGGTCCATTGAACTCCTTCTTGATGTGTGCCAAGTTTAAAGGCTCTGTTCCCTGTTCACGTACAGAGGTGTCGCTACTGTGATCAATAGAAAAACCATTGGGTTTGGACCTCCGTTCTGCCTTGGAAACTTGTTTAGGCAAAGACAAGTCCAGCGGTTCCCCATGGGCGTCCTCAGAGGCGAGGCTATTAGGGGTGTATGAACTGCTATGGGAGTGTTTGGATGATGACGATGTAAGATTCAAAGGCGAGGGTGTCTCACCTCTCAAGTGGTCCACAGAGTCAAGTGGCTTTTCATTGGTCTGTCTGATGCTTGTAAACTTGGACAGCTTGTGCCCTGAATCCCCATTAGTGATGGCTTGAATCTCTGCTGATGAGTCGCTGTACTGGCCCATCGAAACAGGTGAGCGGGCAAATGCTGACTCTCTGACCAAGCCGTGGTTGACCTCTCCGCAGTTTCGCTCAGGAGGGGGAGATCGTTTCTTAGTCAAGTGAGATTGAGCTTTCCATTGCACAAACCAATCCTTCACAAACTCCTGAGGCAGACCCACTGCTATGGAGATCTTCCTCAGTTCCTCTGAGTTGGGCTCAGTGTTCATGGCAAAGTAAGCTTTTAGTACTGACATGTGATCCTTGTAGGGGTTGACCGGGCTGGTGGTGTTCCTGTCAGAAAGGGATGAGGATATCATGCCAGTTTCTGAGCCGAAAACCCCCTTTCGGCCGGTTGGTACAGTATCGTTAGGTTTAAGGACGGCCTTGATCTCCTCGTTCATCTTGCAGAGATAGCGCTCGTGCTGATGCACTGGAATAGGGCCAGAAAACGTCTCCTTGCAGTACTGACACGAAAACAGAGCGTACTGCGCATCCCTTTCCTGTATTTTGTCTTCAGATCCAAGATCCAGGCCATGGCTGGGTCTTTCTTTCTTGACATCCAGAACCCGTCTCTTTGAATCTTCTGTTAAACTCTGCAGACACGCTTTGGCTTCGTTGACCTTTTCCAGTGTGTAGTCAATGATGGTCTTGGTGGGACTGTTGTGACCAACGCCAACGAAGCCTTCCTGGGAAGCCAATGCCAGCTTCTGCTCCTCCATCTGCGAGCCTAATTCCTTCATGTATGCTCTGAGTTTAGAGATCTCTTCGGGATTGCCATCTATCCTCTGTCTCCAAACTGTGTTGTCCACAATCTGAAGAACCTTCTGAACTTCACTTATGTTGTTATTAAACCCTGGATAAGCCAACGGATGGGAATCCAACCCGATACCCAGGTGTTGCAGGGGATTCTGAGCTGAACCGTGTATCCCAGGAGGACTCCCTCCACGTCCGCCACCATTGAGAAAAGCTCCTGTCCCACCATAATCTTGCTGCGATGCAATCATAAGACGGTACTCATTGAAGTCCATGGGCTCAGACTTAATGTCTGGGTGGACAGATGGGTCAGATGGAAGGCTCATGGACCTGCCATTCTCCAGTTTGTGACGGAGCTGAGCTAAGGCAGGACTGCCTGGTGAGGACGCAGCTGAGTTTGGTGATGAGCCTGACTTAGTGTTGACTCCTTGGCGTACCCGTCCGTTAATAGAGATGAGGCCAATGCACTTCTTGCTACTTATGTGGGAACTGTAAGAGCCGGAGTGGGAGAAGCGCTTCTTACAGTTGGAGCACTCGTAGGGCTTCTCACCTTAAAGAAAGAAATCAAAACTTATTACTTACATTTTTTGCATTAGTTTGAACATTTAGCTTGACACATTGTATTTCTTTACAGTTTTGAGCATTGAAAGAAGTCAAAATTGTCATTTAACTGTGTACCATTCCACTTGATGAATGACACGATGATGGGACGTTAGAATAAATAAATCATACTTGCATAATTATACAATTATGGTTTTAAATATTCATCATCTACCCGACTAGCCAAACTGCACTGAATTACCATTAAGTAAATTGGAGACATATGGGCTAAGACTATATATTTGATCGCCATTAATCTTATTGCATTTGTAAGGAGGAATGAAACACTCTGCTTACCGCTGTGAATGCGAAGGTGCTCCTTTAAATGGTGCTTGTATTTGAAGGCCTTGCCACACTCTGTGCATTTGAACTTGCGGTTCCCGGCCCCCTCATTTAGCAGTTGAGGCTGTAACAGCGAAGAAGATAAAAGACAATTTGCATACGTTAGAACAAGGAGGCCACAATGAAGTACAATATTTAGTTATTAATACACAATTAAAACACATGCTAGTCATGGACCATCTGTGATCAGGTTGCAGATTTTTAAAATGGTATTATGATTAAGTTCATATAATTAATCCATGGTGACTTTTTCCTTCTCAGTACCTTCTGTAACTAAGCCACACACTTTAAACTTTAAGCATTTGTGTCTAGTTTTAGTTAAAACAGTGTAGGCTGTATCTGTATTCACCATTCAAAGTTACGTAGGTGCTCTTCCTGCATTTGAAATTCAAATGTGGGCCCCAGATGCACAACAAAAACAATCGCATTCACCCTGCACCCCACACACATACACAAAAGGTCTGCGAAAAACGTGTGGGAGTCCGCAAGCGCACGTTTAATAGTTAAGACGTACTGTATGATGCAGAAGTACTATCTTGAAAAGTCATACTTGTCTACAAAGTCCAGCCTAAGATGTATACAGGGGTATACTATACGATATTATACTACAGTATACTATACTGTACTAAACTGTAGGCAAATATGTACCCTGAACACGCCAAGAAACATAAAACAAAAAACTAGCAAGGTGGATCTAGTAAATAAAGTTCAAAGCTTTCAGGAAAACACCCCTTGAGAGCAAATAAACAAACACTTAAAGTCATTTAAGGATTAGGATACTTTAGATCACTGGAAGAAAAGCCATCTGGTCATGTTTAAATCAGTCTGGAGAGGTGCACATGAGCATGTGTGCGTGCATACGAGCGTCAATCAGACAGTAAGACGAGAGGGTAAGGCAAGTATTCACTTAAGTTCTCTCCCAATGTGCCCAGGTTCAAAGTTGAAGGCTTAAATGTAGGATATCCTGTTATAATCCTATCAAACTACTCAGAAATCATTTACCATAACAAAAACAGACTCCTTTTAGAAAAGCAAAATTGAGATTTGTATTCAAAAGAAAGGCTATGTTGAGCTATGCTGAGTAACAGGCAGAACTAACATGAGCTTTTATGCATCTTTTGACTTGACTCCAGTCCAACAGCTGATGCGAAAAGTCAACAGGCCTATAGAATTCAATGTCCTAGAACAGCCCGCACATGGCCGGCTGTGGGCGGACACACGGGAGTATGACAGTGCACAGCTGTGGCTCCGGTGTGAAGAATTCAAGTTTTAGCGAGGCTCTAGAGAAGCGTGTTCAATGTTGGACATGGCTAGTGCACGGCTAAAACAAATTCTGTTCTGAGAGCTTAAAGACTCAAGGAAAGTACATGAGAAGCATCTTCCAGTGTGGTATTGTTTCCTATTGAAACAGGAAAGTACGATTTAATTTTTTTAACAAACATGCTCAGAATGAGAGCCGCATCGTCCCACAGAATCATGTAGTTGATTTTTGTTAGTTCGACATATCACCAGTTGAATTCTACAGCCTGAAATCATTAAATGAGTAGGAGGTAATGAGGATGAGCACTGACTGAGGTGGGCCTGGTCTCACCTGATCTCTAGCGGGCTTGTGTGTGGCCATATGGCGCTCAAGCTGGGTGCGGTAGGCAAAGGTGTCGCTGCACAGGGGACAGGGGACGCTCTCGTCGTTTTTCTCATGTCTATACTTGATGTGCTCCCTTAGGGAGGTCAGACGCTTGTAGCCCCGGTCACAGTAGGGGCAGGTCAACAGTTGGGCAAAGGCATCTGGCGTCCTCAGTGCCAGATCTGGGCAAAAGTGAAAAGAGGGAGAGAGGAGGGGGGTTGAAAAACGGCAACATATGCGTGGCATAGTTGCCTTATTAAGCAATGGGAGAATGATGGGTAGAGCATTACAATCAATTATGTGAAATTACAAAAAATATGATTTATTAATAATGTTAAATCTATATGTTTATTTACAGCATTTAGCTTTTTTTTGGAACCCGTTTTATGTATTGTGCATTTAAATGTATAGTGAAACGAATCATAATGTTTGTACCATTTTCATTTTCATCTTGTCCATTGGCCTCTGGTGTGCCCAGTCGCGTGTTCTCCTCTGGGTCCTCTGGGTAAATGATAACAGTGTCCTGCAGGTAGTCCGCAATACTCCCTGCGTGTCCCTCACCGTCGTCTAGTTTCCTCTTGGCAAAGAAGCTTTCCAGCTCTGAAGTGGCATCAATACCCTTAACTGCACACAGGAAGTGGGGAGAAAGAGCAAAAATTAATGCACTGGTTGAGGCTCTTTGTCATTGGAAAAGACCTAGCTGAGCATTAGGACACTGGCCACTCTAAGTGTGATGCAGTGGAGACCGAACCATTAGAAGGCCCTTAAAGGTGGAAGTATTTATTTAAGTTACAACATAATGGCCACTTCAAAAGACTAATAGGAGCCAGCTTGATCATCAAGCACTCTTTAAGCATCCTCTTGTATTCGAAAATGCTTTAAACATTTCCAGCATTACGGGTAATTGGGTTATACGGCAATTAGGCGCGGTGGGGTAACTGATCTCACTTTGTATTGCTCATCATATACATAAAATCAGACCCAATAATCTAATTGTGGATCATGCGCTGTGTGTAATTGCACAGAACAAGGTTCAAACAAGGTTAAACGTAAACAATAGGTTTTTGCATGCTGTGTGGATAAGTACTAAAAAACACTGATTGGATGAACATAAAGTGTGAATTTGTAAAAGGAAGCTACAGTAGCTACATTTATACAAAAAAATCTGAAAGCCAATTTGAAAAACAAAATCCATGTAATGAAATTAATGTAAATAATTAATAAACTTAAAGAAAATATTCCAAATCATAATTTTTTGAAAGCTTAAACAAACCAAATTTGCTGTCTTTTTGTAATCAATTTGAAAGTGCATACAGTGAACAAATCTGATTTAGTCTAAACCCAATTTAGTTGCAAAATGTGATTTGCTGTGCACTCTTGCTCAACTTTAAAATGTTTACTTTCCATCCCCTGTGGGCACACATGAGGGAAAATTATCTCACATGTCTACATGTGTGCTCATGGCGAACAAAGGGTGCTCAATATACACCTAGTTATCAAGAAATTTACAAAGACTCTGAATAAGAAAGCAATGTTGCAAGATTCTCGATGAACACATCTAAAACTGTTAACCCAATTGCCTAAATATGATACATGAAACAAGCTTTGAGTCAGAAAGACTCGGACGCAAAGATTTTGATCAAAATCTCCAGAAGTGAGCTCACCTGTACCATTTCCAATTCCAGGGAGAGAGATGTCAGGACTCATGGAATTGTACTCAGATTTTCTCTCTTCTGTAAGAATGCCAAAGGAAAGAGAGAAAACATATGTTTTAAAGAATAACAATTACTACATAGGGTGCACTACTGTATAATGTACAATAAAATAACAGTGGGGTCCTAAAGTCTGAGAGCACATTGAAAATCAGGGATCTGAAATTTAATTTTAGTGAAAAGTAAACAAGAAAGCTATAGAACTTGAAACAATCTAAAATAAATGAAATGTTATACCTTTCATATTTTTATTCAGTAAGTAAGTTATACAATTTCAAGTTACAGTCAAATTTCTATGTTGATCACATACTTTGTATAGAATACAAATGTATTCAATTAGTAAAACATAGAAAAAGTACAAAATACAAACATATAAAGACAGGGCATATTATTTGCATTTATCAATTCAACCTTTAGAAAAGTGTTTTGAAAAGTGAAATACTAATCATTTATTTGAACATGTAATTCATTGTAAACATTCTTAAACTTACTATTTTATATTTCTGTCTAGCTATAAATTGTTGAGGCAAAAAAAAACAAGTTGTAAACAAATTTATTAACTTGGTTTTTTGAGTTAAAATAATAATATACTGTATGTTGCCATGACTTCTTCATCATCAGTGTAAGAACCAAAATTAGATATTAAACGTATATGACAAATCAAAAGTTTCAAAAATGGAGGTAACCCTGCCGAGAAGAGTTACATTTCAAACAGCTCAGGGAATGATAAAACGTTAGAGAGTGACTTCACTGTAACCGTGGCTTAAAAAAATCATGTCAAGGTATTTAAGGGAGGAGAGGAGGGTCTAAGAGGAGTTTGCTCATATACTGCAGCTATTGTGTTTGTTCCTCCTCCTCCTCCTCATGTGACCTCGTATCGGCAGTCACAAGTATCATAAGCTTCCCCCACAAAAGGAGGATATACAGCACCTCTATGCAGGGAGAAAACAAGGGTACAAGTCGCTCCTGACACACACACACACACACTCACTTACTCACAAGGCATTAGCACTGTTTCATTTCAAAACTGTGTTTCACTTCCTTCCTCATTATCTAAGTATGACAACTAAGAAAGATACTGAAAGTCAATGAATTCTCTCACTATTTACCACATTTAAGCCATGTTTTTGAAGCAGAGTTGAAATCAAACTTCTCAGAGAAACGCTTCACGAATGGACGTTTCGAGCACCAAAAGAAGAAAAGCTCTATTAGACTTGGAATTAACAAAGTTTTAAAGAAACAAGGCATTTGCTAACAGCTGAAAACCCTTCCTGGTGAAATTTGTCTCCTGCACCACACAGATAAAAGCGCAAGGCCTGGAGCCGGTGAAAATATTCTCCTGCATTCTCTGCATTGTGCTTTCCTTTGAGGTACACTGTATTAAAACTTCATTGGCTAGCGATTAGCAGTATTAGCATGGGGATATTTTCAGGTCATATGAAGGACTGAACGTCATGTGTGGTGCGCTGAAACTCTGTTCAAGAGAAACTGCAATTTCTTCAAAGTTCAATTTAAAGTAAACCAATGTACTGAAGGACAATGGATTTAAGCTTTCCTCGAGGGACAAAATGGCAACTACATTAGAGTCTCAGTTCTGCTTGTGGTAGCTGCCGTCCCCTAAGGTGATGGTTTGAATTTAACCACTGAAACGCAAGAGAAGTCCCATTTAAAGGACACATTGTTTCAATGGTCAATCTGACCGTCTCACTTCAAAAAGGCTAGTAGCTAAATATATATTTTTTAAATCAGACTGAGGTGTAAACGACCCAAAAACTTCACATATGCGTGTTTCTTTGTTTGTAGCAATGCTTTTGTATGTTTATGCTGCAGACTTGAGGTGTAATTTTCTGGCAACCATAATGCACAGAGAAAAGAGGAAGAACCACACGAGATGATTCATGCAGCCGCTTTCGAGAGGTCACATTTACCAGCCTTTACCACAATATGTTTTCCAGCTAGTGGACTAATGCCTTTATTCAATCACTAGGATCGAATATTGTTATGGCGCTAGAGGCGTGGCCTTCGAATAAACTCCGAAGACGTTCATTAATCTAGCATATCACGGTGCGAACATCAACTAAACAAAACACTATTCAAGCGAATGACACATCCCTGAAGACCCCGTTTAGTTCTGGGACTTTGACAATCGCTGAATTTAAGTGACGCATATGGTTTAGTCATTAGCTGAGACTGATTGCTGGGGGTCGGGGTTTTTTCTCACTTTCTTCAAACCGGGTGACTCGCATGAGTTCTCCCTTCACTCTGTAACTGTCATCCAGGCCCAGGGAATTGTGGGCCTATTATGTATGTAAATGGCCATCATAATGCTCAAAATTTCATTTAAGGCCTCTAATGAGTCTTCAGAAGGGCAGGCTCATGCTAAATGATAGATAGCTCTGTGATCCTAATTAAGAGAATTTGTCTTTAAAGCCTCACTAGCTTGGGTCTCGGCTGCAAACTCGATTGCTTTTGGTTGTGGGTGGATGAGTCACAGAAAAAGTGAGAAAAAAGAGGTGGAGACAGCGATGAGGCATCGGAGATTGGGTGTGACCTACCTTTATGACAAAAAATTGTAAACCAAGTAGAAAAGTGAGTTATGAGTCTTTACCTTTAAAATCAAATTCACTTAACATCTGCCTGTTGACTTGTTTGGCCTAATAATATGAAAAATGCAGATTTGATTTAAGGTACGACAACCTATAAGTAAATCACGTTTTTGTAAGTCAGTTATGCCCATAAGTAGATTCAGTACGAGTTTTTTTTATTCTGACATCACTTTCCTATTAGTTACTTATAATGCTAAATACTAGCTGAATCACATCACAACAGTCCAAACTTGAAAGTTCTTAGAAATTTGAACTTTGGCTGTCTCATCTGTTAATACCACAAAAACCTCAAACGACTCGTATTCTTGGCTCACACTCTTACCTGATCCATTCAGGTCTCCGTGGCGCCAGACGTGGGCCCCGGCCCCATCCTGGCTTTCATTCTCTTCATCCCCCCGGCAGGAGAGCAGGGCATGGGCTACCCGAGGTGAGGCCTCCAGACTGGGCACTCCTGCTGGACTGCCTTCACCCTCAGAACCCAGCAGTCTGTCCTCCTCATCGGACCCTGACCCAGCTTCCCCCACGTGTTCATAGTTCAGCACTGAGGAGACAGAGATATAATACAACTGTTATTATTTGGGTTTGCCCACTGTCCACTGGTTTTAGGTCAATTTCCCCATGGGGACAATAAAGTATAATGTATTGTATTGTATTGCCAACAAAGTACAGAAAATAGTTGGCTGCCATTGGGGCATGTTGTCACAAAAGCTCAAATAAACTCTGTATTGAAGTAATGGTTGAAATGTTCAATCGCTGTTCTCAGGAACTTTGACATTCGTGCCAATATAGAGATTGACTTACTGAAGTTAACTAACCCTAACTAACCCTAGTCTCCCCCTATCTAAAAGCGTCATGAAACCTGATGTAGAATGTAAAAGTTGAATTTCTGTTTTATAAAATCTACATTATTTCAAATTATATTACCACAGTCTTTGTGTTCAGAAAAAACATAACCGAGAAAAAAACCTTTAAATTACATACTTAATTTTAATCTTACATCATGGGAACAGCAGTTTATGTTCAGGTTCATTTGATGTTCTTTCCTTGCCTAATAGAGCAATCTCCACGGCACCTTATCTCTGAGGCTCGCCGCCAAAGCAGTGAGAACAAGTGGGAAGTTACTCTAATGGTCAGATTGAAAAACCTAATTGCCGATTTCAGGACAATTTTCTCCCCCTTCTGAACACAGAGTTTTGAAAAACAACAAACTTTCCCTTCAATCCGCGGTCTATTTCCCAGTTCATTGGCATCAAATGGACTCAACTGGGCTGCGGAACGCTCCGTTCCCTCCTCCACACCTTAACTACCCCTAATCTCTCCCTAGGAGCCCATTCACTTAAAAAATACCAATGACGTCTTTTTTTGCAGGTTCCCATGC
The DNA here is from genome assembly GCF_024868665.1 of Triplophysa rosa. Taxonomy (NCBI): domain Eukaryota; kingdom Metazoa; phylum Chordata; class Actinopteri; order Cypriniformes; family Nemacheilidae; genus Triplophysa; species Triplophysa rosa. The sequence goes on from NC_079895.1 coordinate 12,950,391, forward strand.
AAAAAAGGCCGAGCGCTTCCCTTCGGCTGCTCTCGCCAGAGGACGCGAAGATTAGCCGTACGTATCTGATCATAATATGATCTTTGTCTGCTCCATAGGGCTGCATTTGCTCCCCCGGAACAACTGCGCAACAGGTGCAAATTAAAAGGGGAACCATCTCGGGTACAAGAGATGGTCGAAATGCACTGACCCGGGCTGAATACCAAAGAGTGAGAAGAGGTGGTATGGCGGGGGTGAGGGGCGTGGGACAAAAAGATTTCTAACTAAGAGGTGTGACCGCCGGGATTATTTAAGGCCGACTTCAGTCCGTGGGTAAAGACCCCCTCCTTCTTGAATGAAAAAGAAAGAGCAAAAGAAAGACATAAGGGGAGTGGTTGAAAGCAAGACATGAGAGGCTCATTGTGTGGTCCGGGTATACCTTGGACATAAAGCAACTTTATCTTGCCTTTGCTTGTTTTTTCACCCTCTACTCCCTCCCCCGCTTCTCGTAGTTCTCTTTAACACGAATCTGCATCTTTATCCCAGTAGTGACTGCGCATCACTCGGCGTCGCTACACAGTCACGCAGGTACCGTAAGAAACGCAGCCTTGAATTTAAAGCTAAAAAGCTGTGGCCAATCATTCAGAGTTTCAATGGTGGGAGTGTTCTGAAGAAAAAGAAAGAAGTGGGCGGACTGGGAAAAGAATCAAGGGGATGAATACAGAGGTCAGGGCTGAATATTAATAATAGTGAACTGCTGAGTGGTTTGACTTTAAGCCCACACAAAACACGAAACTCTCTACATCACATTTTCCTGTTCTAGCTGCCGAGAACTGTTCTAGCTTTTTCAACAGCATATGCTAGCCATCCACATTCCAAATCACATAGCTTGAATACTTAACTGAATGTTTTTGTTTTTTTCCTTTTACGTTATAGAGACATTCAGTGCGGTTTCGTCTCAAGGCATGTTCTAATTGACCTATAATTGCATAGATTTTGCCTTCTGATGACACAAATAGAAAACGCTGAGGTCTTAAAACCATCAAGGGAAAAAACAAGACATATTTTGCATGTGTGTGTGTGCGTACAGGTTTGGTTAAACTTTCAGGGGCCAACGGTTTACAAAAAACAGTAAGACATGAACAGAGTTAGGAGGGCATCTGAAGTGCCTCCCACTATTTAAAGAGCTAAAGAAAAATCGACCAATTACATTCTTGTTAACATGAATAATATCAACAGGTCTGGAGGTTAGGTTAGTAAGATCATATTTAGATCAGAGATCCTCATAGATAGCTTCTATGTGTCCTTCTTTAAGTCTATGTGTGTGTGTGTGTGTGTCAGTAAAACACACCAGTAATGGTCATCCATCAAATTGACTGCCTCTGAGGTCACAAAGGTCTTGCATGTGTGCTTTTGTATGGTAGAGAGACAAAATATAAATAAAAGCGGTTTCAGAATATAATAAATTAATAAACTAGATTTGCTAACTATTTTGGATCTACTAATCAAACTCATTTTTCCCATGTAGCCCCGCCCCCTTTGCAATTCTATTGGCTGCCATTTTAGTGTGTCATTCCGGCAGCTGTCCTGCCGTATAATTCCTGCAGTGAACGGCCCATTGTGCTCACCCCAGAGACAAAGAGGCCACCTCACTTCTCTCTCTCTCTCTCTCTCTCTGGCTTCTTCCTTTCTCCCCACCCTGTCTCTCTCTCTCTCTCTCTCTCTTTGCTGTTTCGTATTCTCGAGCAACCCCACCTATCATTCTGTTAGCTCTCCTTTGAGAATAAGGCATAATGTATTTCACGATGGTACCTTTTAGAGAATCTGTAAATGCTGTTGGCAAACACTAATTGTAAAAAACATGAGTTAAAAATAGACAACACATAGTGTCCGTCCTGTGAATGAACTACTGATTTCTACTCAGAGAGGTTCACACATCCAATAGCCTGAAGTTACACATAAACACACGCACACACGCACACATGTTGTTCTGAACAGTTTAGCTGTTTAGACAGATATGTGTGTGCTCTGTCACAATCTCTTACAATCCTCTCATCTCCTATGCAGAACGTGTTCCAGGCGCTCTGGGAAAACTGCAGACACACCTGCAAATCCACGTCGTCCACTGAAGTCAATTCACCGCACACATTGGTCGCATATAAAATCAAACACATCATATTTTAACACAGGAAAGGCTTCAGCTGCACCAAATGCCCACCGATCACATCCATCTGGTCTGCATGATACATCCTGTTCCTCACACCTTTTTACCATTCCCTGTTCACAGGTATTCCCATTTTCCTCCTTTTTCCTTCTCTTCTTCTCTTTTCCATATGTTCCCTGCGCCCGGCGTTGGCAAAACGCAAAGGTGAGCGAGTATTCCGTATCCATGTCGGGAAACAGACAGCCTGCCACAGGTCTTTTCCAGGTGCCTCTCTGCCACGGTAATGAAACCCCGACTGAACAGACGGTGGAAAATAACTGCTCTGTTCTCTCTCTCTCTCTCTCTCTCCTGTGCGGTGCGCATCACCTGAGCGAGTGACGGGGGAGGGGGGGCGAGTAGGTAAGGCTTTGCGCTCGAAAGGAGGTCGCTGCCTAGTGGCTATAGACTGGAAACGATCCATATAAATCAAATCAGGCAACATCAGATCATGCACCAAAAGCGCAGGGGGTGAACATTTACCTGCTGAATAAGCCACAAAAGACGGCCTACAAATATCCAAGTTTGACTGGAAATGATATGATTTTCACCTGTTGAACATTGTACATGCTGTTGAATGTGTTTAATTAGAGCTCGTTTATTTTTAAAGACCGTTCTTGCACTGTTTTTTAAAGACACTGAGGTGAAAGACAAGATGTATGTCTGCTAAAAAAGTGAATTTTGTCAACATTAAGAAATACACTAGCATCCAGATAATAAAGCTGACACACATGGACCAAAGCCACAAAACTCTCCTTCTGATTTGATGGGGTTTTCAAATTCAGTTCTGTAAAAACATGACAAGATGCTTTTCAACAATGAATCAGTGACTCCCACTCAAGGTTGTTTATGTGTCTCTGCCTGCGAAGGCCTTGAACCTGACAGATAGCATCTGGTCTATTTTTCTTGCGTTGTTAGCATGCAGCTAACGGCTGGTGAAAGTGCTCTTGTTTACGGTGTGTGATGGGAGATGAGGCTCTCTGTGTTTGTTTTAAGGACGGGCAGCCGGAGAGGTCACACTGGTGCTGAGGGAACAAAGAGCCCAGGAAGAGAAGGGCCGCTTTTGTGCTGCCGTGATTCTCAGTGAAAAATCAGCTATGCGTGAACCATTAGGCCTACCGCAAACCTGGAGTGTGTGTGTGTGTGTGTGTGTGTGCTGTGGCTTTGTTTTGCTTGTATTTAGGTATTTCAGCACTTGCCAATATTTGTGAGCATAAAAGTAGGAGAGTGAGAGTGTCTGTGTATATGTGTATGTGTGTGTGCACTTATCTAGCCAGCGAGCACCCATCTGTAAAGGGGTGGCGGTGCTCCACAGGCCCTGCCGTGAAGCGGCAACAGTAGCCTGGCCCTAATTGAATTAAACTCCCATTTGTCTACTATAGGACCCAACGCAACAGGCAAGATGGAGCGAAGGGGAGGAGAGGAAGCGAGAGAAAGAGAGAGATCTCTGAGGCTCGCTCATGCCGCCAGACGGCCCACCTTTCCCCCTTCCTCCCCCACGCAGACCCACCATCTGTGCCCACCCCATGCACATGTTACCCCTCTCTCTCGACAACTGTTCAGGGCCTCTACCAGCCTCGGAGTGCCTGTGTGTGTACGTGTGTGTATGTATGAAAATATGAGTGTGTGTGTGTGTGTGTGTGTGTGTGTGTGTGTGTGTGTGTGTGTGTGTGTATAAAATCGTAGGGATGGAAACACACAATGGCTCACTGGGCTACCCTGAGGACGAGAAAACACAGGAGGAGTGGAGAACACAATATGCTGCGCTGAGGAAGATAAAGAAGTCAACCTCTATATCTCAGGCAAACTATCAGTCAGGTTGCATTCTGGGAGCAAAAGAAACAAGCACAAAAAGCACAAACCGCCTCAGGTCAAAAGAGCTGAAAGGAGACTACACAAATTACACACGCCGACAAAACCTGCAATTTTAGGTTGCCTATTCTTCTCGCATGTTGTGTTTGTATGGTGATACTCTACCATAAAACCGGCAGGTGAGAGCTAAGAAGTGGCGGGCAGATGAATCTGTTGGCTGAGTTTGGAGTCTATCAATTTTTTTGGAAGTTAATATGAGTCAATTAATATGCAAATCTCCCGGCAGATGCTCGGTGGCTCTCAGCGTGTGATTGGCCTGTCAGTCACTAGCTGTTCAAACAGTTTCACAAGCAAAACAACACCAGGTTCCTTCTCAGAGAGAAACCGAGACACCTTCCCCTGTTTTCCCATCCACTCTTCAATTTTTTTACATAAGCTGTGGTTTTTGTCTTTTGTCAGAGAGGTACATTTACTCTATTTCAGTTGTAGAAATGCAAAGCAATTAAAAGATATTTTTCCTTTTACAGTAACAGAAATTAAAGATTAATTTAAGAAATTAAAGAGCAATTCTTCACACTATCGGTTATCAACCTATAGTTTAAAAACAGCTCATGATCAAGGCCGATATATCCTGTCAATCACAAGAGGCCAGGAAAATGCAATAAATTTGTGCTCTGTATATCGAAAATGTTAAGAAACATGACCAGTTTGATGTTCTATATTAATAGTCATTAAATGAATTAATAACAGAAAGTTAAGAAATATAAATTGAATCTTCAGAATCAGTATCGGCAGATATCACATTGAATAATCGGCAAATTTAATATTTGTGCATCTCTATTTTACTACCTAATACAGTTGATTTCATTTGGTTCTTATTAAAGGCTGATTTCATGAAACACAATCATCGTTCCTTAATACCTGTTTACTATCAGTCAAAAAGCGAAACTAAAAGAAGACAGCTTGGGCTCCGCTAAGACTCCTCAATGGCACTGCCAGAGGTGCTTGTTGGGTTTCTGAAAGCTAACAGGTCCAGATGGAGCAAAAAATAAGACCTCAAAGGGGGGCTTTAAATGAAGGCTCCAGACCAGGAGACAGGTTGCTAATGAAATATTCATGCAAGGAGTGGCCCTATCTATCCATCCATCCTGCCCACAACCTTCCCACACTTCCTTCTTCTGCCCTGCGCCATTTTATGGTACACTTCAATCTAGAAAAAAGAAAACAAGCAACAACAAAATCACTCTTTCGTTGGCACCACAAAGCAGAACTATCCGGACGTTATCAGTCTAAACCCTCTGAGAATTTTGCGATCCATGGTTAGATTTCCATCTTTAATTTCAAAACTTATTGGACATTGTTAAGTGTGTCTTGGCAAATGTTCACAGCATGTGTGACCGCTAATTGTAGTTTCACAAGTGCTGCCTGCATGGGAAAGCACGGGCCTTGTTTGAACAATTCCTAAAATTCACAAGCGCCCATGTGATGATAGGAAGATAAGGCTGCCTGGTTTGGGGCTAGATGGCAAGTGTTACAAATATAGATAGATACATATGCTGTGAGTTTGATTTGCAGAGAAAGAGAGAGTAAATGAGAGCGAGAGAGGTTAATTCAAGCCATAACAGTTGGGATTGCAATCCAGCGTCTTGCTCTCAGGCCATGCATTACTGCACCATTTTATCCACTGAATGTAATTTCCCTCCCCAGCGTCTCTTTCCATATACATTGACCTCTAACACATGTACATACTGCTCTGGGGGCAAAGATGGCTTTGTCAAACACACACACTGGTCGGTTGCAGTACACTCCTGTGTTTGGCAGGCCCAGGATCAGCTGGGGTGGCATTAAAGATGCACAAGGTTGCCTGTGAACAACTGTCAGTGCATCTGCTGCGCTGTTCTATAGCCACTCTCTTTCTCTCCCTCTCTCTCTGCATCACTCCCACAGCCCCATCAATAACACTCTGCTGCAAACAGCTCCTGGCTATCGCTGCGAGCGTGTGTGTGTACATACACGTTGTGTGCTATGTGTGCCAAAACACGAGTGAATAACACAGATTATTGCCTGCATCCAGTTGTGTGTGCGTGTCCATTTGTGGCAGCCAATGACAATGTGTGTGTGTTAGTCTGAGCTCAATATCATAATGAAATAAAGACCCTGCGTTAAGCACATGCAAATTCGAATGTTCGTAATCAGGGCAAAATTAATTTTGCTGTTGCTGATGAGAGGCATTAATTAATCTGTGTGAGGTGCAGGCCTAATCTGAGGTTGAATTACACCTCCTGTAAGATTAATTAGGACACGATAATAACATACGGCACTGCCAGTGCAGATTACAGTAAGCCTTATTCCTTTGACTTGTAAAAGAGGCGAAACTTAAATCTCTGTGCGACTCGCCGCTTAAGAACTTTGTTGACAATTGCGCCTGCTGTATTCTCAACTAGTTAATAGTTAGCAGGGATTTCAAAGGTATTCACAAAGGAATTTGGGTTGCGTGCGTGACACACAATATCGCTGGCTTATTTCATGTTTTGGGATAGTTTTGCAAGGATCTGAATCCGGATTTCTCTCCGGTGAAACACTACACTGGGAAGTCGAGTCCATTTGTGGCAAATGCGTGCCTGTGTGCGTCTGCCAACATATGTTTATGGGTGTGTGAGACTGAGGTGCTCTGAGAGCTCATGTGCATGGATCTGTGGTGTGGACTGCGGAGACCACAGCAAAACCTTACCAATTGCCAGCTGGCAGTGTAGGTGGGAGCCTTTTAAAGAGGTCACTGTGCGCGAGTGAATGGGGACAGTCCACCAATGAGAAATAGAGCCCCCTTGGTCCAGGACCTTCAATCAGAGCAACTCTTTCTGATGTTAATGAGGGAGTAAAACACATCTGTTCAGCCCCCCCTCCCCCACGCACACATCCTAACACACACATACACACTTACGTTAGGAGTTTGGTCACCTGAATAGTTTGCCCAGCAGGTAGCACACAAGGGATGAATTCTGGCCTTTATGTGGTCATTCTCTGACCCCCCAAAAGCTTTTCTTTGCCTCTTTTGCTCATAACTCCCATCAAAGGTCAATGACCCATGGGGTGCACCAGGGACCCATATAACGCCCTTCTGTATTGTCAGAATAAAGGGGAGTGTTGAGTGAATGATCCACAATTTTACAATGCTGACAATCGTGCTAATCAGAGAGTTGTATTGTCTTATAAAAAGTTATAAAATTGCACCAAATTGATGTACACACACACAAATAAATAATGCCTACAAACATTTAACCCAAGTAGTATAGCAACTTTAAAATGAATATACAATATGAGGTTACAAGTGTAACTATCTTACCAGACTTTCCACTTTTATTAAAACAACACAAAATTCATCCCTCTTAGATATTCTTTAACAAAATGAGATCAAATATTCTAATGTAATATTTACATTTATTTCGAACTATTTATAAGACATTGTATTATTAGACTGAGGGGGGGGGGAAATGCACGCAAGAACGACATTTTGGAGGAGGTGCTGGATTAGGAGCACATCAAAGAGTGTGAAAGTTAAGATACTTTGATGATGTTTACGGTAACACACCTGGGGTAAAGCAAGGTGCTAATTAGCTCAGGTGGGTAATTAGAACGTTGATTACAGGAATCCAAAGGTACTGCAGAGCTTAAAGCTATAGCCTAACTCTGTAAACACTCCTTTGGGTAGACACACACACAAGCATACATGCAAATAGTCCAGAGGGAAGTCATAAACATCTCCTTGGCTCAGGCGATTATAAGACAGGCTTAGAGTGGAGAACCAGTAAATATTGAGGGGGCCATTGTTCCCTTCACTTCCTCTGTTCAGTAAGGAGGATTCGACTTTCCCCTTGATGACACCTCCAGGGAGCACACGCGGATCATATTATTGTCTCAAACGGAAGTCGTATTCATTCCGTCGACTGTGTTAAGGCTCTCAGAAGCCACATCATTCGTAATGCTGAGGACAGCAGGGCTTTCACAGAACAGGAAAGACCCACGTTAACTCGCAAGCAGCCGGACAAAAACTCTCTTTGCTGCTTTGTTAGGGAATCATCTATGATTTAAAGCAGGGAGTGGCAAAGTGTTGGGCTAATAAAGCTAGCCGAGGCCATTTGCAAACAGGCTGAATTACTGGTGTTAGACTTACTGTACCCTAGACAATCTCTACAAATGTGTGGGCAGCTCAACGCAGCCTGATTTGTGACTGAATCCTTCTTCATAATGACTATCACAAGGAACTTTTTGCATGCTTCGTTGCTACTAAAAACAATTGTCAAATTATTGCAATTATATGCAATGCAACAGATCACAATTGTTCAGTTGCAAATGTACAAGATTTTCAGTTTAATCCATATGGATATTGCCACGATGCTTCTAAAATGGCAAATAAAAGGACTGAAAGTGGCTCGCACAAGACATCGAGTTTCTCGTTTCACACCCCAATGTTTATTGTTCTTTTCGTTCCCCACAACTCTACTGTATAATTATCCCTATTATGTTCATAAACTTTCAACGTTGGCTCTGCTTTTGTTGATTTTAGCTGTACAACCGTGTCTTTAAAACGTAATACAACTCAAACCTTTCAGTTAAATATGGCTAGATAAATAGAGCAATAAATAGCTAGATCTTTGCCTGGTCACCTCAGAAGAAAGCTGATTTCTGACCTTCTCCCAGAGTTCCATGGAAACCGGAGCTAGACAGTGGCCAAAAATACATGTTTTCTTAAAATACAAAAGCCTGTGAAACTGTCTGTTTTAGGGAGTTTTGACTTCAACAGGTGCCAAGAAAAACCTCCACGGTCTCAAAACCTGTTATTTAAACAAGGGTGAAAGGACTGCAGGTCACATTCTCCCATGGATGCCTTCTCTTTTCAGAGCTCTTAGAGGCTCTGAAAGCTTCTTAGCTCTTTTTAGAAGACAGTTAACTCTTTGAGCGTCACTGAAACAATATTTTCACACGTTTAAACTTTGCAAGCGAAAACATAACAGTTCTCAAGTAAAAATTGATAAATAGAACGTGTTTGCACATATTAAACCACAACTGTCTTTGGTATAGCCAATGTCACGGTGACTTAGAGGCTGAAAAAACTATCATCGCTTTGTTTGTCACATATTTGCTAACACAAGCTCTTTTCTGCCCTTGTGCAGCTCTTATCAGTCATGAAGGGGATAAGGTGTGACCTGGTAAGGGTGGCAAGTTCCACTTTGAGATGTGTGATCACTAGGGCCCAGCAATTGAGCCAGAGGCCCTTATACAAGGAACTTAATCAGCCTTTAACACCTTGAGATGGGCGCTGAGCAGACGTTAACTGAAATGGCAGCTGCATCTATTTTACACATGCAACGGACTACAGTTTCTACTGTGATCATATCGTTCCAGGTGCTAAGACCTATATGTGAGGAGTGACTCTTTCCAACTATAGATATTAGGATATATGTTGTTGGTGAGGTGTAATTTCCCACAATACCCTTTTCATCTTAAACAAAAAATGCAACAACAAAAAATTCAGAATTACTTCTCATGATCTAAGGAAATAACAAATTTCGGTTGCTTGGTGTAAATAACCTGGTGAGTCACTGTAAGCTTGAGTTGAACTTTGTAGAGATAATCACAAAGGCCACTGATGCAAGGCACTATGCCTTCACACACACACGCACACACACGCACGCACGCACACACATACACACACACACATACACACACATGTCTGGTTTACTATCTCCGTGGGGACAGTCCATAGGCGTAATGAGTTGTATACTGTACAAACTGTATATTTTATCCCCTATCCCTAACCCAACCCCTAAACCTAAAGATCATAGAAAACTTTTTGCATTTTTAGATGTAAAAAAAATATTGTTCTGTACAATTTATAAGCTTTTTTGCCCGGTCCCCACCGGGATATACAGACATGAACACACACACATTGCATATTTTCTTAGGACCTCTGCCTATTTACCAAATATGTTGCGTTACCATGGATCACACAAAGTTACTTCAGACCGAGAGACAGAGTGTCACTTGATTGAGCTTGACTTCCTCACAGCAGAATGAAGAAGAGAATCTACAGCAGTTATCATATCTGCACTTCACACCCATGGGATTTACTTAATATTTGGCTTTTGTACTACTGAACTAACGGAATATATTTAAATGTACACAAAATTTGTTAAAACATGAATATTATTTAGCCTAGGTGAACAACAGACAAAAGTGTATAAGGTGGAAAACACCTCACCTAATCGTACTGGCAATGTTGCTGCAACAGTGAGCCGTTTGCCAATAGAGAGGGAAAAAAGAACGTTATGTAGCTGTTTGTCTCTGATAAGACTTACACATGAAGATATGAACTGCTGTGTGTGTGTGTCAGGTTATGCTTACATGTAGAATAGGATATCCTGAAATCACCTATATTATGGGAACCGGCTAAGTAAATGCTAAATGCTAATGTAAACATTTAAAAGGTTTGTTTGTATTTTTGTATAAGTCTGTATAAAATCAATAAAAGTCCATAGAAAAGTGGCCAACAACAAATGTGTAAATGTCTGTGTTGAAAAAGTGTTTTGTCCCTTTTTTCGTTTCCTGATAATTTAAGTCGATGCACCAGCTTGAACTGTAACTAATTCTACTTTTACACATGCTTAAACGTGCTTTGGGGGATCACCATCTCCCCATTTCTAACCATTTTTCAAGCCAGCAAAGTCGCCTTAGAGAAGAAGAGCCTCAGTCAAACCGCGTGCAGTATTCCCGTGTAAATGTTCGAAGCGATGAAGCCATTCTGGCTTTAGCAGCCCGCTAGCCTCTCGGGGGGATGCGAGGCCTACTTCCAAAAAGCCTGAATAATTTATTGACCTAGGTGGGAGTGCTCTCTGGAAATGTTCAAAACCTTTTCGACAAAAGAAAGCAACATGTTTAATTCCTAATGTTTTAGATCAAATCCAAAATACACCAGCTTCACTTTCTCCATGCATCATTTAATAATGATTTTACATGCAAACCGTGTGCATTTCTATTTGACTCCGCTACTATATTATAATTCCCGATTTACACTTTAAGCAGAAGCATTAGGTGCCCTCAAAACACACAAACACATTCACACGACTTGATCTTTGCCAGGTGGCAAATAGTACCTCAAGGCTCCCTGGCCCACACATCTTAATGTGCAGTATGTCAGATGTGCTGAGTTGACCTTTCACCCCTGAGAGACTGACTGCAGGGAACCTTTTGTTTCACATCTAACACAATTCAGACCTTACAATGTATTGTAATCTCCGGCACTGGGTTGCATTGGTCCAGGGCATGCAATTTTTGTTATCCCTGATGAAATATTAACTGGTTTGTATGTGATGTTAAATATGCGTGCTGGCACACAAGCAAGCCCTGCTAGTCAAGTTCATCTGTGGATCTACATTTCTGAGCACAGACTTCACATCTTGGCATGTTTAAAAGGTTTGGAAATATAAATGGATAGACATTTCTGTCAGTGGTGTAGTCCTAACAAAAAAAGTGGTGTACTATCTTATACAACCATTACCCACAACCCCAAAGCAGTCTATAGGCCTATGTTGTGGTGAAAATACTTATTTTAAACGTAGAATAAACGTAACGAGGAGGTTTAAAACAACTGTAAAGGGGATGAGGATACAGAGAAAACGTAAGGATTCTGACTTGTGAGCTTTCAAATAGTAGGGCTAAGGAAGTGCTTTGTTTGAATTCGTCGCGTGTCATTTAAATAAAGCTTAATGCATTTGCATCACCATATCTTTGGGATAAAGCTGCGCAAGAGAACATGTGAATTCAGTCTCAATTTCTCTCGAGCTGGCACGGGACAGAAGAGAGTAATTTGTCTTTCGACAGGAATCATTTTTCGGCACAACACCGGTAAATTTGACAAAAAGTGAGCAGTTTTATCAATGTTACCTGACGGCTTCATCGGGAATCTTTCATTCACTGACAGGACGAACTTCTCGCTGGTGCGCTGCCAACACTGATGATGACGTGGTTGTCGGAGGCGGGGCCGCGTGAAAAATAGTGTATTTTTTATGCACTGAATAAAAGAATTGCGTGTTTAAAAACAAAATAAGAAAAAGGTGTTAAAGTTGAAGGGAAAGCAACCACAAAAGCAGCCTGGAGATGTTTTAAGCAGAAAACAAGTGGGTATACGGAGGGTATACGCTAATATACTGTAGATCTAGTTATACGCAAACAGCGCTATGGAAAAAGTAAGCATACAGCGTACATGTATGGCCCCGACTACACCACTGATTTCTATGGTAATATTGTCTGGTAGGTTCATTTCACTTTTTGCTTTTTTAACCTGAGGGGAGTTTTGTGTGTGTGTGTGTGTGTGTGTGTGTGTGTGTGTGTGTGTGTGTGTGTGTGTGTGTGTGTGTGTGTGTGTGTGTGTGTGTGTGTGTGTGTTGTTGTGATGTTGGTGTGTTTTGGGTGTGTTGCTGTGCTGTGCTTCGTGGCAGTGCTTCGTTGTGTTGTGTTAGGTCGTAATCCGATGGGAACTAAACGAATAACACAACACATGGGGACTCGTGTCACCGTGGGGACCAAAATTGAGGTCCCCAGGGGCAAAAAAGCTAATAAATTGTACAGAACAATATTTTTTACAAATCTAAAAATGCAAAAAGTGTTCTATGATCTTTAGGTTTAGGGATAGGGTTAGGGATAGGGGATAGAATACACAGTTTGTACAGTATAAAAACATTACGCCTATGGACTGTCCCCACGGGGATAGTCAACCAAAGTGTGTGTGTGTGTGTGTGTGTGTGTTACATGCTGCCCTTTCAACCTTACAGTGTCATAATGTAAATAAGAAAAACAATTTGTTGCGAATCTTTTATTCTTGCTCGTATTCTACTGTAGTGGATAGTCCAGCAACTGTTATTTGAGCAGATCAAAAGAGCAATATAATATCTGAAATTAAATATGTGGGGCATCTGGGGTTTTCTTAACAAACAGGATTTATGCACTTATTTTATGATAAATAAAATAACACTACATATATCACCAGACCAGAGCCTAATGAATATTTGCAAAAATCAACTAAATGAAACAATCTCGTTGAAGCAAAGCACACACACAAATACGCACGGCAGTTTGCGTGCTTCTATGCTTCTTTTTCCTTACACCGGTCAAAAAAACATACCAACTGATGCTGTACTTCTTCCCTTTCTTTCTTATACAGACACATTACAATTTTAGCATCACTCATGTGTCTTTCCACTTATTTGTTCATTTCCCGTGCCAAACTTTTGCAGTAGTGAAACTATCAAGCTCATGAGACCCAAGCCGACTGTTCAACAACCCACATAACCATCCAGCAATAATTTGCAGTCTCCAACTATCCAAATATGACCTGTGGCCATAATGTTTGACCACTGCATGCTGTACAACACACTTGCAATTTAAAAGTCCCTTCAAAGCTATTTATTATACTGCACATCACCGCTCGCTGTGTATCATCTGATGGTGGTTGACAACCACAACTAAAGACTTGAAAAATGTGCCAGTTCTCTATCCGCATTGTAAAGTGATATAGATATATTTCTCAATAAATATAGTAACTTATAAAACAAAATTAAAAAACTCTCAATGGCGGTTATTTACAAAGCATTTTAGTAGGCAGAATGTCTGCATTTTAAATAACAGACAATTTACAAGTAAATAATCATGTGAAAACCTGTTTGGATGTTATAAGCCTTTCTGTCATGATCTAACAACAGTAAATGTCTTAATAAGTGTCACAAAACTCCTAATTAGAGCTTTCAAATGTTTGCATTAGATAAGGTGAACTACAGATAAACAAGCTGATAGGAAGTTTGTTTAGACCAGTGAACCACGCATTCTGATACTGGTCTGGTCAAACCTGTCCTTGGGCTAGCAGTTCCTTTAAAACAAATTCCAAGATGTCCTTTAGAAATAAAATACTATTAACACACATTTTTTTACTTTGCTAAGATTGCTTTCTGTGTTCTGCAGTAACCTGAACACATTGCATACAAATATCAGATTACTGTGTTCCAGAAAGATAACGTGTAAAACATTCTAGGGGGATTAATAGAAGTGTTGAATTATTCACAAATAAACTGCTCTTCAAGTGAACCATGTTAAACGTCCCCTAGCTCCACACAGACGATTTGTCATGTTGATAAGTGGACAAAGACCTAGATTACCCTAACAAACCCTGCTTTATGGTCCGGTCCCCCTTTTAAAAGGGGCACATGGAGTAACGAAGAAAAAGGTAGCACCGTCTGTCAATCTGAATCAATTTACACATCAGGGAACGGCAAGCCGTGTGTCCCCCAGTGCTACCTTCACAGTGACAGATGTACGTCTCTTACATGTGACCTGAGAAAACGACCCCTAAAAGCCACCTGCCCCCTGGGCACAGCACGGGTAATTTGTCCCACTGTTCCTATTCGACACCGTCGATGGCGATGGTTGTCTGAGGTAAGACGAACTGACAGCCGTTCACACCCCGGGCAAAACTTTCCACCCAAGTGAATCGGTAGGCTGAAGGTTAAAAAAATCTAATAAATGACTTCTGAGTAGTCATTTGGTCTTCATTACTCCCCCCATATGAGAAAAAAACCCAACAACATCTTTATCCTGTTCCACACCCACATGCATTTAATGGGACTATTAAAGTCTGTTGCTTCATTCAGAAGACGTAACTTGCAAGCAGTATGATAACTGTAAGCGATCCAAACCCCATAAGGGCTTTATTTTAATCCCCCCAAAATGTATTATTTCAATGCTTCCTAAAAGTTTATAGCTCAATCTTTAAACATCGAAGAACGTCCTAGACTGACAACTAAGCAAAACGGGTTGCAATGACATCAGCCCAAACCACACACACTGTCTTCTCATAACATCTCTTTACAATCCCTAAAGTCCAATACAGCCTTAATAAGCTAATTGGCAAAGACTAACCGGCTAATCTATCCCATGACAACAAGGATGTAGATTTAAAGAGAAACTCGAGGAAGTTGCTCAACATAGTTAGCTGTGCATTACAATGTGCATCAATAAACACTGAACACGTTTATATGGACGTCAGTAATCAAATTATTTGCCTTATTCTGAGTAAGCTAATATTACGATTAAGGTGTTTACATGAGTTGCTTTAAGAATATACCTTTCACGTCATTACGTCCCTAAGCGACACCGTTCGACGTTCTCTCCTTAATTTCATGCATCAACACACAGTTCATCTTCGCCATGGTACCACATACAGTTTTTGGTGTTTCGTTTATTTTCTAGAACTGTTGGCATCTTTCTTGTTTGCCGTTCGGACCAAAAATGTGCTTTCTTGCTTGAAGCCATGTTGTTTGCCGTAAAACGAAATGGCTGACCACTGCCGTGCGTGTGTGTAACCTGTCGCAAAGTGCCGCGAAAGTTCCTGCGCACTGGTAATAGTGTGATTAAGGTGTGTACATGTCTATACCGCACTTCGATAATGCGACTAAAATAGGAGTACTCCACTCGTCTTAATTCGATTTGAGTTTACTACGATTACGAGTTTAGACGGATTAAGCTAATCAAAAAGCTCTGTTTACATTGGTCCATTCTTAATCAGAGTATTGTCTTAATCGTGTTAATATCGAATTATTGTTGTCCATGTAAACGTGGTCACAGAAAAAACTTTCATTGGTAGCCTCTCCACAGTGAAGGCTAAAATACCCTTTGAGATGTTCCACACAACAGTTTCCCTCAGTCTTGCAATCTCGATCAATCTCCGTGGAAATAATTTTCAATTCCACATAACAACAACCCAGATTTTATCCCCGTGGGCCGGTGGCCAACATTGACGATTAGTTCTCAGGCTAGCATGTAGCAGCTGGACTAAGCTAGTGAAAAATATGCATGCCTCCGTCATGGGTGTGGAATGTGACAGCTCACGCTCATAGCATTTTCCCCATTCTCCTCCTTTTGATTCAACAAATCGCCATAAACTTTTCCTGTCATCGGAGTGCATTGTGGAGTGCAGTGGGTCCCAGCGGGGGAAGAGCCATTCTTGCTAGCTTTTCACACTCATATTTTATTTCCTTATTGTGTTTGGACTCCAGCCTACAACATCCAGGTGGAGATGATTTCAAGGGCGAGCGCCAAAAATGTACTCTAACGGCCAGGGATGGACAGGGATAACTAAGCAAGCTCACCTCTTGGCTCTGGGCTGCCATTTTGTGTCCAGCATAATATAAACATGTCTTTCTTTGGAACGAAGTGTTCGGTGTAATGAAGAACAAGCATATATTTAACAACAAACAGACTACACTAAATCTAAAATTGTATTGTGAGAGAATATGCAAGAAAGCAACTAAAGGTATCACGCAGGAGCTGCCGAATTAGCAATGTTTCAACAATAATTACCACAGTTGTTTTCTTTGCCACTTCCTGTTCTATCACATGACTGATACAAAGCGGAAACTGGTTTAATGTGAAGGCTTAAAGAAATAGCTGACCCCAAAATTGAAATTCTGCTATTATTTATTCAACCCTCATGCTGTTCAAGACATGTATATGACTCTTTCTCCTGTGGAACACAAAAGGAGATAATTTGAGAAATGTCTCACTGGGTTTTGTGTCCATACAATGGAAGTCAATGGGGTCCAACGTTGTTTGGTTACCAATGTTCTTCAAAAAATCTTCCTTAGTGTTCAGCAGAAGAAAGTAAGTCATGGGTAAGTAAATAATAAAATCATTTTCATTTCTAGGTGAACTATCCCTTTAAATAGTGTAAAATATCACATGATGAATTGTGCGATCAATCGCATCCAGAATAAAAGTTTTTGTTTACATAATATATGTCTGTGTACTGTGCATATTAATTTTGCATTTATAAACACAAAAACATACACGTATATATATATTTAGGAAATATTTAGTTAATAATTAAAATTTCTATATAAACGTTTATTCATTTTTATATTTTTCTTAAATACATGCATGTATTTGTATGTGTTTATGAATACAAAATTAATATGCACAGTGCACAGATATTTATTATGTAAACAACTAACTTTAAACGTTAATGTATGAGAACTTATTTTACAATGTTACCTATATATTACACCTACTAAAATAGTAAGTGTTTAAAAATAATTCTCTAAAAACACAAATGTCATGTCATGGCGTCTGAACTGTACGGTAGAAATAATGTGAAACTGATAGCCAGTAACAGTATGTCGACTAACTGTAATTACTGACACATTTAAACCAGTAATCCAACTCAAGCCAATCCTAAAATGACACATCATTCCTAAAAACAAGCTATCTACCTGTTTATTAGCAAGAGCTACATTCGCTCGATGAAAGTGTAGCTAAAAGAAGGCCATCCCCAGGAAAGGAGGGCTGGTCTGGGCTTCCTTTAACACAGCAGGGTCTGGTAATAAACGCTCAGCCTTTTGTTCCCTGCACAGTTGGCAGGAGGTAAGCCAACAATACAGCAGCCATAATGCCCTCTCTCAAGGGATGCTAGAGGCTAACACTGATTCTGTTACATTCAGTCGCGGCAGAAAGAAAGGCTAGGTCATGAACTACTTTTTGAATCACCTCAGCACCAAGCCATTGTTTTGTTCTTACACTAAAAACACTCTTTTTCTGTCATTTAGCTGGTCACATTGTGAATGCATACTACAGCATCTTTGATGCATATTGTTTTCCATATGTACTATATTTAGATGCGTGTGAGTGACGGCTATCTTTGGACTGCTACAGTGGGATAATAGAAGATCAAAAGGGCTACAGCTGTCTGAACCCCAGCTTGTCCCACAACCTTAAAGATCACCCGCCGACAGGACCTAAATTGCTGATACAATCTGCTCATAGACTGCAGTTTCCTGCTGTAGAAAAGGCAGCAGGGCTATAATCCCAGGGGACACTCGGATGCCCTGCAAATTAGGCCAGAATTTAAGTCTAGACTCATGGAACCCAGGTGGTTTCAGGTTGCCAGGCCACCTGAGTTAGCATGTGGCTCTTTTTCTCCTCACCAGCATGTAATGTGTGGACCTCCGTGGGGAGGAGGGGAAAGAGGGGTCTCTGGCAAGCGTGCTCAGGTGTTTTAACAGCTGTCGACCCCCTTTAAGTCGCGGGGGTGAAGGGTGGTTAAAAGCACTAGGAAGTGACCGCTTGATCAACTCCAGATGTCGGAATAAGCTGGAGGAGGCGACATCTACAGAAGGTGGGACTGAAATGTCAACCCGCCGCGTCCCATTCCTGAGTCATGCTGGCATCTTTCCTCCTTTAGCCTAGAGGGCCGCCCCCCTCCAAATGCCAGAGATACTTGTTACTTGAAGAAATTGCTCCTGAGGGGCGGGGCTTGGAGATGGAAACACTCCTTCTTTTACCAGATTGCACCTCACATTCTCTTCCTGTCTGAGACACCTCACCGGCTACCTCAGCAGCAAAGTCGAGAGGGGAATTAACACTTGGAAAATGGAAACCAAGTGCAACCCATGCAACCCGTGCAACTTTCCAAAGCCGCTGACTGGGAGCTGCGCCACCACCGTTCTTTCAATACGGAAGCACAGAGACACTGGCGCAGCCACTCAAGGTGCACTCTAAAGCAAGTGCATGAAGGACCCTTCTCTCTCTCTCCTCTCTTCTTTCTTCGCCAATCAGTGCTCTGTTAATTTCACTATAGGCTCCAATTAGCAATTGGCCAGTGCTATTGTTGTAAAACAATCTGCCACTTAAAACAGGAGATCTCGAAACGCTCAAGCTGTTTTGCTTAGAATAGTTTTAAGTGCACTAGTCGCGTTTAAGAGCCTCGATAGTGCGGCAGAAATAGGGATCTGTGTTAGGACATTATCGTATCCGAATTAGAAGTGTTGCTGAAAGGCAAAATGAGTTACAGCTTTTATCTGAAAACGCTCTCTGTACCTTACCCACCACACTCGCACACACAATCTGTGAATTTCAACATTTTACAATTCCAAAAACAGGTTACGTTTTCCTTTAGCTACAGTCCTACATGAGGTCTGTTATGTAATAAACACATCTTCACTGTAAAAATGGGCTTTGTAGTTATATCTAAATTAAAAATGATATTGCCGTGATAAAATGTAAGGGTCAGATAACAATTGTGTTTCACCACACATTATTTGTGTATGCAGGAGATTTGCACTCTAGTCTTTCACACTGTAGCTCAGTTCAGTTGTATCAGCTAATGTCACTTTTCAAAATAGCCATCTCTGTCAGCTTTTGTGGTAAAGGTGTGGAACTGTCAGGCCGTCAAAGATACGCACCATGTGTGCACAGTAGGTGAAAATAAGCATCTTCAAAAGGACACTCATGTTAATTTCTGATACAGTCCAAATTACATTAAACATTTAAAATCAATGCTCACCTAAACATTGCAAAAAAAAAACATTTGTAATGTCCAACTGGATCTACTGAATCTACTGAATCTACATCTTCACCAAATCAAACTGTTTTCTTTATATTTCCATCTTCGCTCTGGGTTCCGGGTTATATTTTGCATTAGCAGTCTCCTTGGGGGACACCTTTTCATTGGTTCTGAAGCCTTATTCCATCTTGGCGAGGGAATGCATTTCTCAGCCAGGCAAAAAGAAAAAAAGTATCCTAGAATTTTAGTGGGAAGAACACAGGCCCACCCACATGATGCCAGCTAGGAGCTGTGCTCCACATTAAAGAACAGATTTTTCACAGTTGGGAAACGGGATTTATTCATTTCCCCAGGTGGAGAGAGATATTGTTGCCTCGCTTAAAGGGGCCCATGAAAGCATGCAGCTTTTATCAAAACACTTTAATATGAATCATTTAGAGCAACTTTAGATTTCATAGTGTCACATCACTGCTATGCAATTTCCACTTGTAAGATCGAGAGAGAGAAAAGTCATTTCCTACACTGCTTGTAACCAAAAGCTTGTTTGTTTACTGCAGCGGGTTATTTAAATGCAGGATGATTTATGTATATATCACTGACTTGAATCATAGGTGTTTAAATAATTTCTCAACAGAAACAAGCAGTTTCCTTAAGTCAATTGTAACATAGCCAACCTAGAAGCATTGAGGATTTGTATCTAGTTAAGATCTAATAATAGATAAAAGTGAAACAGCTTCACACAAACGCTGATAATCATCGCATATGCATAGCTGTAAATGCAACAGAGAGCAGCAGACAGTACTGAGGAACATGAGAGGTTGCTTATCAGGGAAGAGTCAAATAATTAGCTCAAACGTATCGAAATTGTGACTTTGTTACTGTGCAACAGAGGAAGTGTTTACAATAACACTTTATTAACGCTATGCGTTTAAAAAAGAGGAAGTTTAGAGGTTTCTTGAGGGCTTTTAAAAACCTCTTTAGCTTCTTCAAATAAGGACATATAAGAGATTGGCTTTCAATGTATATGTGTCATGTGTATATATTTAGATGTTCTTACCTGTGTTGGTGAACCGGCCATCAGCACCGAGAGAAAAAAAAGAGAAGAAGAAAAACAATAAGCATATACAGATTTAACTTGGACATAAAGAGTAGGCACATCAAAGGACATCGATTCCAGATAGTGACTGCATGTATTGTGGCCTTTGGGTAAAAATATTAACTTAATAATTTGTTTGTAATTATTATTTACAGATTTTTATGTATACTGTATATATTGCCAGATTCCTCAAATTCAAGGCTTCATAACTGTCACACTCTTTGAATTAATATCACTTATGGTCTTAATCTGACAGGCTCGGTTACCCAAAACCTTAGAAGTTTCCTCCTCTCTTTTATCATACATCAAAAACATTTCCTGACAGTTTTTGCTGTAGGGAGGTTTAGAAAAACAATTACTTTTCCTTCGATTGGTTTGAATAATAACTGTAGACATACCCAGGTCTTAATGAATGACCTTCTGGTCTAGTGCATGTATACACAACTAGCATGTTAATTACTGTCTGCTATTGCTTGAATCAATTTGCATTTAACCTAGATTTTAATTTGACAGGGATTATAGAATCTGATTGATGTGGTCAATATGAACTGTCTCGACAAACGTTGCATAGAGAATAGTATGTGCTGACTTTTTGGGAATAAATAATTGATTAATAAATTCAATATACTTTCCTAAAGCCATACACATGGACAGATAACATACAAACACTCAACCAAAAAGGTCTCTTGCACTGACAAAGGTGTTAAAACTAAGGAAAATATTCTTTATTGATAACACACATCGTACAAAGTATATAATTACACTGTTAATCCGTAAGTAATATGCGGTCCCTCAAGCTGTTCGTATCAATCCAGGCATAACCCACAACACTATGGTCTCACTAATTCCCATGTCTCAGACATGCAAACAAAAGACCCCCTTAAACAAGAGGTATGACTCCCACCCTGGCCTAGTGGGTCACCTATTTGTGCCTCCTCATCTTCTTTCCCACGCCAACCTCGTACTCATTAGGGCCCTGCGTAAAGATGTCTACTGGGGCATTAGTTTCAGGTGAACTGGTTGACATGGTGCCCCAGGATTTCGCGATTTGTCTCGACTGCACACTCTCTGCTCAACACCCCATCCCATCTCCAGTCTCACCCCACAAATGTTTATTTGTTTGTTTGCTTGTCTGTGTACTTGGTTGCCAGACTCTGTTTCAGCATTAACCATCATAAACAAACGACTCAACAATCATGTAACAGACACTCACTCATTTTTTGCACAATCATAAAAAGCTGATCAAAAGCATGACGTGTCATTTTAAAGGTCACAAATACCTCATCGAACTTGTTTGTTTCAGCCCCGTTTCAAAATGGCCCGATTCAAATCAATGCAAGAGGAAGTTCCCCGCACACTATGTATAATGGCTCATGTCAGAGCGTCTAATTTAGGACACTGCTGAATCTCCACCCTCGCTCGAGTGTTTTGGAGAAGACGTCAGCAGACCTTCTCATTCTTCACAGAGAGGTGCAGTTATCACATAACCTGTGGAAAAGGGTGGGCGCCATCCCGGGCCTTTAATTAAAAAGGAGAGTCTGTAAGCAAACTCATCTTTTTAAATGTTTACAGATGGCCGTGTGTCAACAGCACTCTGCCAATGGCCGTCGGTCGAGTAGCAACAGACAGCTGTAGCGCGCTGTTTCTCTCAAACATTGAATTGTAGTTGTCTCATGTGGTATGACTGTTTTATGCCACTTCCTGTGTTGAGAAACATTATGAGTGAGTAACTATCTCAAACCGTAAAGCCACATCTTCTGACCAGAGAAGCTACTTTCCAGCAAATATTTGTAACCAAACAGCTACAAGAATATACGCCTCTTGCTCACCTCAAACTGTGCTGTGTTAAGTCAACTCTAAATCACAATAAGAAAGCAAGTCATGGGAAATAAGTACGGGACTGGCATGGGAACTGTTTATGTGATGCAAACGCGCTGTTGACAGTATGCTCAAGCGTTGAATAAAGAAAAGAAAACGTAAAAAGCAGCAACAAATGAACAAGGGTAAATAGCTTTTGAGGACAAATTTATAGATAACATTCACGGTCAGTTGGGAGGTTCCTGGAACGTTGCTGGCCGACAGTTTTTGTTGGCGCTGTTAATGTAAACTATTCTTCCTTGAATTAGATGAGATGGGAAATTATTTGCCATTCCCTAACACATCAGCTGTCTTTACGCTACACGGGATGCAAAAATCCATCCAACGGGAATCGGTTCACAGCATCCACCGCAAAAATGCTGGGATGTACTGTGGTGTATTTTTAGGGAGAACATGGAAAATAAAAATGCTGGTGCTCTCTGTGGCTTCTCCGAGCTCTGTGCCTCCAGGGACAGCAACCACCCATTTCTTAGGAAAACAACATGTCCAACTAAAATGTCTGAAGTAGTGACTCGACCAGCCGTTCCCTAAAATAAACTGGCTTTTCAATAGCAAATATCTCAGCAAAAAACAATTCAGTTACACCTATTTGGCTTCTACTGTGATACATCATTCTGTCGAGAGTGACTTGAGCGAACAATTTTTGAGATCATGACGAACTCTCTGTAATTGATGTGCTGTTTTTAGGCATCTCTCTCATCAGATTGAGAAGCCTGTAGTTCAGCGAGCACATACCAATGCAAAGAAGTCTTGTATAGAAAAGTACGTTTACATCCCCCAACCCCAAGCCCCCCTACCCCATCCCCCCCCCACCACACACACATCACTTGTATCATTAGACTGGCCCTTGACCCTTTTGCATCTGCTCTTTCTAGGGGAGACACAAAAACCAAAGGCAGTTTTCTCAGAAGTGACGCCATTAGTATCTGTTTGACTGTATCTAGTCTGAAGAAATAAAATGAACAAATTTCACATTGAGCTCCTGTGCGTTTTTTCAACAGTTCCCTTGGCAAATGAGTCAATCACCGGTCTGACTAATCTTGTTACCTGTGAAATGCATGCATGCCATTTCTATTGGCACAAAACTACTGAAAAGGCGGCTTAGCTGAGGCAAAACAAACAAGGCAATCGAAAGAGCCATAACTGTCTCGTCGGCTTTGATTTTGTTATGTTGTTTTTAAGGACCTCAAAAGACCTTGTGTTCTAAACAACCTTTCACCTCACAGGTACGGAATGTATTTAAAGAATGACTAAGCGATGAGGGGACGTCTTTTAGTTCTGACTCTGCAGAAAGCAATTTGCAATATGCTAGGTGATGTTGGGAATTAAAGCACACCTTCTTTTTCTCGCCCTGGTTACCAAAGGGTTGTCGTTTACAGTGCGTTCGCAAGGAACAATCCGTCTCACGGGAGCTCACAACATTCAGAAGCACCTTGTCAGATGCCGCCTGACCCAGTCGCTCCAACAGCACCCCGGGGGAGAAAAATAAAAAAGAACGAAACAATGACTGAGGGGTTGTGTGCAGCCAAGAGGAGAAATGAGGGGAGGAGGGGAGGTGACAGCGACAGGGAAAGAGAATAGGAATGCTCCGATGCTAAGCCCACCGTTCTACCATTTCCTCCCCCTCCGCATACACACACACACACAGCCAGGCCATTGTACACCCAGGGGGCTTTGCAGATAAATGGCCGCATGTTAACCACATTTGACGTGCTGCACAAAAGGGGACACCGCGGGTCCCATGACGCAACCTGCAACAACTGAAACCCACCGCCAACCCCCCCCTCCCTCCGCTTCCTCACCTCACCTCCTCTTGCTTTGCTCGCCTAACTGAAGGGAAAAAAAGACATGAGGTGCACTGATTGGGTGAGGCTGGGACGTCAAGTGCAGAGAGAGGCAAGACAATTTGTCGCTGGGCTGTAAAGACTTCTCATTATGCCTGACTGGGCTTTTTGACCCAAAGCCATGTCAGAGCAGTGACAGGGCTTGAATCTGAAAAGAAAAAGTTATTTTGTTTCTTTTTGTCAATTAAACATCATTGGCTTTATTTTAATCACAGAATCACATTGAGGTCTTTGTTGATCAAATTTGAATAATAATGTGTTTCGTTTATCAAAAACAAACAAAAAATCATTTTGGTGAAAATGTATTAAC
The DNA here is from genome assembly GCF_024868665.1 of Triplophysa rosa. Lineage (NCBI taxonomy): Eukaryota > Metazoa > Chordata > Actinopteri > Cypriniformes > Nemacheilidae > Triplophysa > Triplophysa rosa. The sequence continues at coordinate 12,974,892 of NC_079895.1, forward strand.
CTAAATGGCCTTTAAATTCAGAATTAAATCTCACTGGAGCTTAATAAACACTCCATAGGTATAATAGATTTCACGTCGTTTTAGGGATTGACAAACTCCTATGTGGCAAAATGAAGCGCATTTACGATGACAGGCCTGCAAACAGTCCGTTACGGAGCAGAAAACTTTACTTTGAGCATTTGCCATGGACCTCTCTTCCTTTGGAGCTCATTCAGGTACAAAAAGTGACCTCTGCACACCAGAGCATGGGAGCCAGCCTTCACTTTCACTCCTGCACCCACTCTCGCAAGTACGAAGCCAAAAAAAGTGTGTGTGTTGGGGGGGTGTCTCGCTTTGCAGTGCCAGCACTAACCTTTTCAGCCTCGTCACGTCTTTGATGCCTGACGGACTACACAAAAGCACCTGCTCCATCCCCGGAGAGCTTCTTTGGTTCCCCCCACACCAACCCCTGCTGACCTCACCGGCATTCCATGCCTTTGGGGGGCCCTTCCCATGGCTACCTCTTCCTCAGCTGCCCCCGGACCCTCCCGCAGCCGCCCCCTTCACCCCCCTAATCCCACAGTAAACACGGCAGGGCCGGCCTGTTTGGAGGATGCACGGGACTTCTCACAGAGATTCGGGGAAAGGTGCACCACGGATAGGACCTCGCTGCGTGGGAATGAGGGAGGAGAGCGTACGGCTCCTCATTGACATGCAAAAGGGTCACTGGCAGAGTGAAAACCTCATAAAGTGACAAAGGCCTCTCCAGGTTGATGTGGAGATGGGAAAAGTCTTTGTTTAATGCAAATGTGAATTTAGGATTCAACAGCTCGATCCGCTGTGATAAAAGAATTTAAATCGACGGCCTCTGCCGGTTGCCATAACAACTAAGAAATCTAAGAGTTCACAGGTAAAAAGTTTGAGCAGTTGAACAAACAACTATTCAGCGTTTCCTCCTTCTTTTGTCTTCGGTTTAAGAAAACTACATTGTTATGCTCATTTGTGTCCATCTGTCGCTATGTGTGAAGAGAGAAAAATAAACTTTCTACGAGTGTGTGATAGATCAACTAGTGGATCGACAGCTGTGCTTGTTTTCTGATACAATGTAACAAGAAGAGTCTCTTATACAAGATACACGGAGAACATTGTAAAATAGCACCACACTATGTTTCCAAATAATTTCACCCAATCAATAAATATTCAATTTATAACTCTGTCTCACACCTCCAACCTCTACACAAGTATCACTATCCTCCTTCCCTGCTTGTTTGCACAAAAGCTGGTGTGTGAAGTGAATCAGCGGGCGGTGCCACCCTCGTGTTACAAATGGCTCTTGCTTGGTTCTTCCCCTTCTCCATTTCCTGTGTACCTTCCAAAGCATCACGTGACCTTCCAACATCCCTAACACTCCCCTCTCCTCCGATCTCTACCCGCCATACCCAGCCAGCACTGCTAGACAGTGCACTAATTGCAGACATGCCAGGCTACCGCCATAATAAAGCCGGGGAGTTGGTTGGATGGTGGGGGGGTTGGGGGTGGTGGTATAGCTTGCTCATTTGCGAGGGTGGCTGAGGAAGGTGCCACACATGAATATTGCATTAGCTTTAATTGCTGAGGAACACTTTCTTTATGGCAGTCTCGCCGAAGAGGCCGCCACTGGTAATAACGAGGCCTGGCCCATTGTAAAACTTGAAAAGCTGATGGCATTAAGACCTGTGATTTTGCCAGCTTAAAAAGGTGGGTTCAGTCGTACCATCTGGATCTGTGGCACACATGGCAATCCAGTCTCATTGCTGCCTACCAATTGGAATACAATTAAAGCCTGACATCATTCAGTTACAGTAGACCCTCAGGGATCAAAATGCATTTTTTGTGTATCAATATAACAAACCTATTCATAGTCTCTCATCATTTTCAGGTAATGGACAACTTTTCAGCCAAACCCATGTAGAAGCAGCACAAATCCTAATAATCATACACATTCTGTTAAATTAATTCTCGCTATCACGTCTATCACGTCAGAAAAAACACATCAGTTAGTCCATGCCAGTGTCTCATTTTAGTGACAAGAGACTGCTTTGACGGGGCCATCAGATCCAATCCTCCTGAGTGCTAGCGCTTACACTAAGGAAAAGGATCATTTAGCCCTGGAATGTAAAGCACAGGACATCCTCCCTGATAAGGCAGGCATGCCTTGCCCGAGGTTGTGGGCCAGGAGTTATCGACTTAAAAGGCAGCGAGTCAGCACTACACTCAGGCCTTGGCTTCTGTGAGCGGAGTGTCTCCTCATTACTTTAATTGCTAGACCTGCAACCCTCAAAAAAAAGTTATGCCCTGTAATCTCAGACAAGAGCCCTGCTGGTGGACATTCGGAGAAGCAGTAAAGCAGAAAAGGCTGAGCTTGGTAACTTCTCTCAAATCCTCACCTCTGATAAGACACGGCAGGTCTGTCTGTCAAACGGCACGCAAAGAAGCAATTTGACAGCGTCCATGGCATCTATTTTCCAGTCGAGTACTGGGAATACCAACTATTTCACATGTTGGAATGTACATGTGTCATAGAAAAAAAAATTACTTTCACTTTCATGTTGCAAATGGATGACTGAATAAGTAAGTGTTTAGATAACAAGGCTGATGTAATTACAGCTATTGGCCCCTCTGACATAGACAAGCGTGTTTTGCCTGATCTCAGAGCAGTGCCTGCGACTGTGGGTCAGAATGAAAGAGGCCATTACACTCGAGCTAATCTCGGAGCGCAATCTATTCCAATTACTTAACCACCGTATCACAGGCCAACATCTCCACCCTCATCACAGCAAAGGGAAGATACGCTACGGCAGACGCAGCCTGTGTTTTCTTAGGAGCTTGGCGAGAGGAAACTTTCAAACCCAGGTGATTGGCAGCCTACAGACACGGACTCTTTGGCCTGTAATATAGATCTGGCATTAGGGCGGGAGCATTGTCAACAGAGTGGGCTTTAAGAGGCATTCACCCATACATGGGAGGTCTGGGCCCAGAGATGTCATGACACCTTAATCCACCGATCCGTTATTGATTGTTCCATGTGTCTGTGACCTTCCCGGAGGTGTTCCACTAATCAAACGGGACATGTCCATGTGAGTGCGTATGGTGTACGTGTGGGTGTTGTGAGAGAGCATCCATATGTGTAGGCAAACATAAGATAGACTTCAGGAAATAATCGGACTGACTGTCAGGAAAATGATGGTTAAAAAACAACTTTTATCAAAAGCAACACAGTGCTGCATCCCATTCTAAGTGCTTATCTTTTTTTTAAGCAAGTATTATTTCCAATGCCCCCCCACACACACATCCCAGCTGAGCTCAACCTTAGTTCCATTCATTATCACCGGCACTGTTGTTTCTGCTGCCTGCCGTGACATACCTCATTATTGACCTTGGTAAATCCTCGCTGTTTAGGCTAACGGCAATTCGGCGCCACAAAATGTCACAGCGCTACTCTGCACTCACTCATGAAGAAAATGTGCACATGGTTAGTCAGGGGGAAGACGTACAACAAACCCTGTCAGTCACCTTGAACCACACACACAAACGTCCACGGTCGAACACCTTGAACAAACAACAGATAACTTGTAAAGTACGACCTCAGACTACAGAAACATAACATGCTATCTCGATCGCGATGGCCAGCGTGGGCGTTCTGGCACTCTTAGGCCAACTGCCCACACCCAACGTAGAGATGGCTTTGGACTGTGGCATTTGAAGCTGCATCATCTAGTAGAGAGTGGGAGAGCAAGAGAAAAGAGAACAGACTCGCTACTGTGAATTGCCCATATTCCGGTTAGTCACAAGTGACACAGGACTAACGAAGCCCCCGGTGGTGTTCTCCTGTCCCTCATAGCGGTGACAGATGTTGGGAGAGCAGAGTCAGATAAAGCTCTCTCTATCTCTCTTCACTAGCTTGGAGAAACACAAGAAAAAAGAACAGGGGGATGGGCTTAATATAGCTTAACTTGGAATAAAAACACTATAGTTATGCCACGGTTAGAGAGTTTCCTGCCACAAAGTATAAGTATATAGGAATCATACCATCTCTCAGCAAATATTCCAAAATAACACAAGCTTCAGAAAGATTCTGTGGGAGCCCTTTGAAGCAGCGTGTACTTTGACCAGAACGTACTTTTATGCGGATGCTCCCGAGACAGCTGAGACTCTACCTAGACCCATCTAATCTCTCACACCCAGAGAAGAAGTTTGAGGCACACAATGGGGGCACGTCTCTTTGCTAATGTATGTTCCCTTGTCTTTGGAAGATAGCAGACTGCTTTAGCTTTAACCAGCCTCCCTGGGCCACCAGCATACAGCTTAATGCGATAATACGGCCGCCCGGTGAAGCATTAGGCCTTCTGCACCCCAGCAAACAAAGGACCCCCTCTTTCCAAGCAGGGTCCGTCCCCTCCCCAGTGTCCATAGGTGTTTGCTGAAGTAAATCGGCCTAAATCCTGCACAGCTTGGCCCAGTTGAAAGGGGAGGGGACTTGAATGAAGGTGTACAGATAATCTCCTTTTCTCACAAACAAAAAAAAGTCGAGGGGGGAGGGAGCGAAACAGATAAAATTAAGAATTCATATCACATGGTGCATTTGAGTATTCTTACATTCTACTCTCTCTCTCTCTCTTTCTCTCGGTATGCCTGTGGATTTGCATTTGTGATCCCTGACCTATTGAGGTACAGGGGGAAAAACGAATGAAAGGCTAACACAATAATGGATGTCTTGTCTGTCAGTGAAAAGGCACAGGCGTTTGGCCCCTGACTGGATGTTTTGTCTCACTTCGTGAAAGCGATGGACCGCTAGAAAGTGTTGGTCCTAAGAGTGGCATCTGTCCCACCGTCCACACAAATCCATGGATCTCTAAAGACCGAGCGCCTCGTTTCTCTTATCTCTATATCTGGGTCGACGGCTTATCTTGAATCTAGCAGATGTGTGGCAACTTTGGGGGAAAAGCCAGAGAAAAATAGTGAATTTTTAAATGAGCGTGCTGCACAATAGAATTGTGTGCTCTTTCTACAAAGTGTCAACATAAACAACTAACACTTAGCCTCTGTTGCAGCTCTTTAAAAATGAAAACCAACTATTCTCAGGCACTTGTGATATTTCTTTTGGGTCTATAAAACAATCTGTTGCTTTCCCCTTCAGTCCCCCCGCCCCCAGCTCTCCTCCTGTATACACACACTCTAAGTTGTTTTCTCTCTCACTCAATTCTTACTAAGCTTATCAGTGTCTCTCTTTTGGTCTCTCATAGTCCCTACTCTCGCTCTCTCTCTTCTGTTACTCGCTTTTTAATAATTCTAGGCTGGCATCCAGTTACATTATCTTGCCATTAGTGAGGACCCCGTCCCTCGGCTGGGGCAGTCGCTCGGAGTGGGCAGCGTAACCAGGGGAGTTTAACAATCGCAAACAGGCACCAAAGTTATGTCACCCTACCTCAATACCTCTAGCTCTCTCCCCTGGCCTATCATAATTTCCACCTCTTCTATCCTCACTCGCTCACCCGCTCTCCCTTTCTCTTTCCCTCTCTTTTCATCTCTGGCTTTGGGATGCTGAAAGCGAGAGAGTGGCCTGGCGGCAGTGAAAGGGCTGAATTGTGATTAAGGAGGAGGAGAGGAGCTCCTTTTCTTTGTTCTGCCCTCGGGGGTGTTTACTGAGGGGGTGTGTTGTGGAGGAGGGAGAGAGGAGGTGAGGGAGAGAATAAGAGGGAGAGAGGGAAAAGGGGGTGGCTGCGACATGGCATAACAGATATGAAAGGCATTCAGGTCAGCAAAGACGATGGTACTGTTGGAGAGCTACTTGAGATGTGTGTGTGTTTTGAGAGCGAGACCTCGATTTGTAAATGCGTGAAGAAATAATGGATGGAATTTACACATAATTTTTTTGAAAAGGGTGATTTAGTAGGAAGAGGTTATAGAAGGAGGGTGAAAGGTATCGCAGCTGCATTAACAATGGCCCGGTTGTGCGCGATACGTGCCAAAGACAGTACACTAGACACCCTGGTACTGCCGATTAAAAGAGCATGCCAATGAGATGCCCCGATGACAAGCCATTGTCTTAGTGCTTTGTCTCTGTGAACCTGCTAGCCTATTTATGCCATCTGAACAAATATCGCACAATGTTCCTTTCAGAGAAACAAGTGATTTAATCTGGTAACTGCAGTGACTCAATCGTCATTCCCACAATGGGTTCTGATCTTTTGTATTAATAATACATCTAGCAACGGTTTATGAAACAGCCAAAAAAGAATGCGTCCCAAATTTTTTACATTTTGAATATTAGCATCTTTAAAACACAGTGAAACATAATGGACATGGCACAGTTTGCAATACAAAATAACAGGAGAATTGAAGGAAATTAAAAATCAATGCCGCTTCATCACAGCATCATGTAAAGCTTGCAATTGCCTATGTGATGCGTCATAACACAAAGCAACACGCAACAACAGAACCAGGACTACCTATATAACACTGCAACTTTATAGCCTTGCGCATCTGACAGTTTTGTCAAGCTGGCCCTCACAGCTGGATGTGACGTGCTGTGAAAAGAGGGGGAGGTTGGGGGTGTGGGAGGGTAAATGACAACCACAACACAACTGCAGCCAGATAGCAGCTCGAGTTTCACATAGGGCCTAATGTGACCTCCCATTGGGCCCTCGAAACAGCGGGGTGGGGCCGCGGTCCGAGGAGAAGAGGACCAACGAATTGGCCTGAGCTACAAACTTTATAAACAAATTTGTTGTTTAACGAATGTGTCATTTTAACATCCATTTTTAAATCTAACAAATGTGCATTGGCGTTAAAAAGGCGATATAGTAAACAATCGCAGTCGAATTTATGTAGAAAATGTAATGGATAATTTTAAGTAAATATTGCAGAATAATTGCACACAGTCATACTGTATGCGGCGTTAAAAGCAGACTATTTCTAATGAACATTAAACTAGAGGTTGTCAACATATATACAATTTATATAATTTACATAAATTATAACGTATTGTATAGAAAAAACCGTGTAATCGTGCTTCCAGGCATTTACCCAACTCATGTCATACAAAGTAGACTATTTAGTTACAGATATCTAGCTCCCAACTTGTTCTTCTTAAATATGTTTTTCTATCTAGTAATCAACTTGCTCTTTTTAAGTACATTTTCTCTATCTAATTAAAGATTAAAAAACAGATGCCAACAAAAAAGTTATAATTTTGTTTCTGTACGGGCCTCATTCCGAGCAAACGCTCCCACCAAAAAAAAAGAAAATATTCGCACCGCTGGAAATATAAACTGTTGTGTCTCCTTTTCTGACATACGAGAGAAACATGAGAATGGCTAATTGATCGTTTTACTAATTTTTGCCCCCATTTTAAAACAGAGTTTCAACCCATCGACTTTATTCAGTGTCATGCTCCACCGACAGGGTACATTGATTTTTATGCAATCGATAGCTCGCATTTAATAACGAAATGAGGTCAAACATAACAGAGACGCTTATTATGTGTGCGTACAACTCTCAAAAATAAACAGTGACATATTTACATGTCTATACTAGTTGATAGGCTAAAACAATTTATCAGAATAATTAAAAGTCTAGCAAAACTGTTTTATTTAATGTTGACCTTATCCTCTTCACAAATAAAAAATAACATTTATTAACAAAAGAGGGATGAGAATGAGTGAGTAGTAGCTTGACGAAGTTGTTTTGAAGATGAGTTTGTTGTTCTTTGTGCCTAAAATGCTCCCCATGCCATTCCTGCTGCATTATGACTTATTCTTTTTTCCTTTGGATCGCAACAAGCCCACAACACATTTTCGCTTCAATTTTATTTTATCTCATAAGAACCATTATGTGTCCAATAAGTCATAATACTCGAGCTAATTTATAAATTAAGAAACTGACGAAAAGTGTCCCAACACATAACCTGTAACCGCACCGCAGTACTTCACTTCCTTACAACTTCACCAAAGACAGAAGTCCACTGAACTGCGTTTTAACTTTCAGAACTAACTATAACATTTCACAAACATTACTTAAAACAACTTTAGTAAGCAGACAAAGGTATTTTAGATGCTAATTGTGTTCGTCAGAAGACGCGCACTCACTCACTCACTCACTCACTCACATAACGGTTTTGTGCTGTGAGATAATAGACGCTCCCTGGCAGACCGTTACTCTACTCCCCCTCTAACTACTGCTCTCTAATCTTAAACATCCTCAAGACAATGGACAGCTTAAATAAATACATGTATAACATAAGACGACAACATTAAAGTTTACTCTGTCGCAGGGTTTTACGAACTCCTCTGTACTGGGCTTCAGTTGACACCGCACAATCTTAACCAAATCCAAGTATGTTTAAAAGACGCAAGTACACGCCGGAGTTGAGTTTTTCAACAAAATATACTTTCTTACCGTTCTTTCTCCTCGGGTTGGCCTGTTTTCTCCTCTTACACCGGGGACCCTCCGCCATGATCTCCTGCTTCATTGATAAGAGTGGGTCAGATGGCAGCAGTCCGCATGGGCTCCGCTCCTTCATCCAAGATCTAGCAACCAACACACACACGGCAACAATTGTACTCTCAGTGAAGGAAGGAGGATGTGCGTCGGTCACAGAGGAGCAGACGATATTTTGTCAAGTAGAGTAACCGAAGTCCGAATGAAGTTATCCAGGGGGGTTTGTTGAGAGGGACCGTGATCGTCCTGTGCGTCGTCTGATCTTTTGAAGTGTGTGTGTGTGATCGGACAGCAGCGCGTCAGTGCGCGAATGAAGGGGGACGGACACACCGACACCTTCAAGTTACCATAAAGCGTGCGTGGTGTCTAAACAACATTTCACTGAATGAAGACGAAAAAGTTTTCTACAGCTTGTGTTTAGTGGAAATGCTTTTTTAACCAAAAACGCGTTTTTTCTCTTTCTGGTTTGAGTTGATAAAGGCGTCAGATCTTATGAGCCACTTTCTTTGTGAGCCTGATGGATGTCTGCTTTATTTTTCTACAGTCTGACTTTTTCTGATGACCGACAACTTATGAATTATTATAAAAATCTAGTTAGTGCGGGTTTACAAAAGTTTTACAAAACAGTTGTATTTATTTTATTTTAAGGCAATCTATTTTATTTTTATTAAGCAGAAAATAATCACAAAACTCTTTAACAACATTGTGCTATTTCCTAAAACTTTTAAAATAGTTATTTACAATGAATTAAAATCTATAAGGGTTTCAGTGAAACTGTCTCCCAGAGATAAGAAATTGTGCATTGTGTCAGTACCTTGTTGGAGAGGCTGTGCTTACGAATCCTATAATAACCCACATAATCACATCATAACAAACGACATAATAAACAAGTCCACATCATCCTCTCATCACAGTTTAGGTCGAAGTGTTTTGGAAATTTCGTGGGTGATTAACAGAAACCAGGATGCTGACATCAAAATCTAAGTGATTTATTTATTTTTTAGCTAGTATTATTATTTCAAATTCATGCAATAAATATCACAATACAGATACTGACGTATTAAATGTTGAAACGTTTAAAACCAAACTATAAGTGGTTCACATAACATTTTAAATGAGAAGAATAAAGATGCAAATCAAATGTTGTTGTCTAACGGGGATACCGCGGTTTATAAGAGCTTCTTTCAATCGGTATACTTGTAAATTTAACGAGCGTCTTCATCATCAGCATCACCCCTGTATGAAGCTGCCGGTAGCTATGTCACCGTCCGTGAGGCGCGCGCACCTTTCTCACCTGAGCCGGTAAGCGGCTGAAGCCAAGTTGATTGCAATTTCATATTCGGGAGGGGGGGTAAAAAAAGTCCAACAGTGTATAAAAAGCATCCACAAGGACTCAAGTACACACGAAACAGGCTCACCTACCCGAAAATTCCCAAAAAAGCCGGCTAGAGGGGAGGAAAACGCCACAGAGAGAGATGTTTGGAGCGCCGAGGAGGACTCTGCTTTATAATGAGGGACCGTTATTCCTGATGGACAGGTTAGGACTGATCTCTGTGAGCCACAACACGGAACAAACCTGAGGACGCACTGACGTGTTCCGCCTCTTCAGATGACATTTCTACGCTCTCTCTTTTACTTTTGCGCGTCGACACTCTGACACACACGCCACCTATCTTTACACGGCGGGATAGATGGAGAAACACTGGTGTGAGGGAGTGATGTGTCGTCTGGTGAAACAGATCAGGTCCCATCTGTCGTTCTGCAGTTCAGGTATGGGACGCTGGAAAGGTGATGCGGTAGAGATTTCCTGTAATAGAGAGAAGAGCAACAATCGTTACAGATCGTTATAAGAGGACCGAGAGCACGATCGTAAGAAACAAGGGATGAGCAAGAAGAGACGCAAAAAAGGCTGCCGGTGCTGCGCTGCTTCAGTGATCTGACAGGTAGCTCACCTGTATGTGGTGCATGCGCGCTCTCCGCAAGCGCTCTTTCTCATTTACCTCCGATATCATTGTTACTTCTTGTTTTGTGCGGTGATGATTGTTGCATATTAGCACACATATGTCATATATGTGATTGCACCAAATACGGATTGTTTGTATTGTAAACATAGACATGTGCGTCTTCGCAGTCCTTTTAAAAATGTTTTTCGTGTTTATATTGAATATTTTAAACAAGTAGCCTGATGAATTTGTTGCAGGAGGTGATAATAAGAAATCGATTAGATTCCAAATAAAGTCATAAAACATCTAAGCTAAAATCTTTTCTTCAGGACCATTGATTATGAAGTCAAATGTGCTTTACCTATTTTTCTTAGCTCTATTAAATATTTTAATCGTTTATTTTAACAGCACGCCCCCTTATTAAATGCACTCTGATTGGTACAGTGAAAATAAATGTGCCCTCCCCGAATTCATACATTTGTTTTTGTATGGATTACTAATTGACCAATAAAACGACAGCGCTGTTTCATGTACTTATTAAAGACCAATTGAATTCGTTGTATTAACATATGCATTTTATTTAGATTCAGACATTGGTTGAGCATTGCGCGTTTACTTGGAATTGTTGCGAATGCATACAAATATGAGAATGAAGTAGCAACAATTATACAAAGCTATATTCATTATTATTATTATTATTATTTCGTTTTTTAGCACCATGTCTACCTAATATCAAGGGTGAACACTCGAAGCCGCATTCATTATTTTCCATCTTCATGCATTTATCTACTTTTATGAATGTGTGTTTGTGCTGCTGCCGCTGAGTGTGGCGTGAAATTGGATCACAGTCGAAAAAAATAAAACCCTCACCTAGAAATGTATTTGTGTCGATTATTTTATTATTTTTTTTTATTAATTTGACCTATTTCTGAAGAAGTAAACGAAAGAATGATGCTCAGCTTACTGTCCTGTGTTGTGCGTGCGGTGCTGTGTAAATTGGCAGCAGAAGTTCAGCTGTATTACTCATTCACTTTGACTCGAATCAGTTCCCCTCGCGAGAATCCGCACTAATACATTCCGAGGATAAAACGGCATATATTCAATTCCTGATTCTTCAATTCACAATGATAGAAACACGCTTGAATAAAAACCAACGTGACCTCATATTCCTACATTTCACCCACATAGTTTGGTTCCCAAATGATCCCTTTGTTTCATTTATAACAACATATTTTCTGCTCTTTCTAACCTTTTGCTCTGAATTTAGTTTTGTTGAATTGTAGGATTTGATTATTATTACTTTGAATCAGATATGTGACTTTTGGTATGACTGAAAAAAATATATTTCTTATTTTAACAATATTATAATCAGTAAACTATGTAATAAAGTGAATGTATGCTTATCAAAAAATGACTAAAAACAGAACAACATTACCTGTTGCTGAGGAAAAAAAGGTTTGAGAATAAATCAAGCTGTCCCATAATTACTAGGAACTCATTTTTTTCGACATTTCCTGTTGCATCATCAGTCTGTGGGAGTTTATTGCTTTGAAAAAACATGAGAGCAGAGAATAAAATCCTGTCTTCAGTTCACACTGCATCACCAATAGTGTTTGACAAGACATCAGACAGTGCCATCAGTTTGAGGGTGAGAGAAAGCAACACTGAAGAGCCTCAATCTTTTTAGTAATAAATTACGGGTTCGACTTTATTATAGTGCAAGCTTCTTGTGTAGGAACATGTGACAGACAATGGGTGGTAAAAGGGAAGTTCTGCAACCTCATCTAAACTGACACTCTTTCTTAAGTAGACTTCAGTGACACGGTTTAATCTAGGCAAAGTGAGTATAAAACAATCAAATTCTAGGAAATATACTGTAAAAGAGAACTGAGAGCACGAGTCAACAAAAACCTGAGGAAAGGTTGACCATACTGCAACCACGTGTGCTCCTAGTCACCCACTCCCACATACACATTGCAAAATACACAATCTCTGTATGAACTATCCCCTGGAGTGTGAAACTTATGCAAATGAAAACTTTATGCAATATGATATAAATAAAAGTATTCATATTCCAGATTATTGTGTCAACTTTGGGATTTATACGCTACATGGTAACAAACATACTTGTATGACACCTACAATGCTGCTCTGTCCCACATTTTAAATGTCACCACTCTCCCTCCATCAACCCGCACTCTCTCCAACCCCTTGTGTCTGGACTGCTCTGAGTTTTAGGACAATATGTCTGCGTGAGGCGAGGATCTTTCCCAACCTATTGTCAGTTATACCATGGGTAAGGTCTAGGTGCTGGTCAGAAAACATGGGGCCTCATCACTTGATGTACACAGGGAAACACATATCCCCCAAAAGCATGATCTAATCCAGCTACAGCGGCTGTCAACATAAACACATCACTAATCTGAGTGCATCTATGGCAATAATACACGTCCAAGTGGACAGGAGAAGAGTGGGGGAGTGTTACGGCCTAATCCTTGGAGGGAAAAAAACAACAGATTAATAATAGACCTTGGAAATATAACACTATTTTGGGGAGGGGAGGTCAGGGCTTGGTTTCACCCAAAATTGAGTGAGTGATATGCAGGGGCATATGGTTGCTCTATCAATTTACAAAATAAAGGAGGATTAGTGCTTTTGGACGAGGATCTATGATGTGATACACCCATGTCTTGGAAAAGACTTTGTGTTAAGGGGCAATCGATTGTGTAACAACCTTCACAATGTTTGTCAGAAGCTCACAGTACATTCTAATATCAAGTGCAATTCTAAAGACAAGACAGCTTTAGGTTCTTTTTGTAATGTAAAGCTTTAATCGAGTTGTTTTCTTGAGATATTTTGCATTCTTTAATCTGTTGACCTCTTGCTGTGTATGCCGCAGGACTGTGACCTCCTGACCCTGTGAAAGACACCCCGCAAGACTGCACTAAATGGAATGCACACCTTAGCTTCTCTATGACTCGCTTTCATTTTGATTACCGCTGTAATATGGTGTAACAGATCTTTTCCTGTCCAGGTTCCTGTTTAGAGTCTTTCCTGTAAATGTCATGTGTCTTTCCATGAATAAATCATGCTTTATGACTACACAACATTTCTATGTATTGTACTTGCTTTGTTTAATTCAACCGTGCAGTAAAAGAGTTTTTTCCTAAATTACGTGAATACAAATATTTTACTTTTAAATGAAATGGTTTTTTTTATTTATGTTGAAGTGGTTTGAAAAGTTATATTCACTTGAGACATGAGCTTAAGCAAAGCAGCTGCTTGGAAATACCTTTCATTCCCAGGTTTGATTCCCAGGGAACACGCTCTCATCCTGATCAAAAGTACCTTGAGTGCACTGTAAATTGCTTTGAATAAAACATCTGCCAAATGCATAAAACTAAGTAAATATGACTTTGTAACTTTGTCACATTCCCACAACATTCATGTTTCACATTTACGAAGCAACTGCACATGCTGTACTGCTTATGGCATCATCAGTATAACATTATTTATCTTTTAATGCGTGTTATGTTTTTAACCAGACAGTCTCAGATTTGGACCCCCCACGGTCGACTGGATTTGGACCCCCCAGCATGCACAGGAATATGATGTAGCAGGTTAAGCCTAATGATGCATTTTACTCGCCTGCGACCCACTACGAGTGCTGTAATTCCAGCCGTCCTTAGCCATCATTTATCCATCCATCCCTTCATCCTTTTCTCTCTGCCCCCCACCTCCTCTAATACATCTTCAGATTAAGGTAGACCAAATGTCACTGCTGGAGATTACCGTACCTAGTAAACTATTAACATTTATGGCCCAGGGAGGGATTAGTATACCTAGCTGGCTATTAGAGTCAGAAGTCCGGAGGTCGAGTCGGTGACTAATGTGAGTGTCACAAGCAAATGCAGCGCAGTCTGGGCTGAAACCCAAACTTCAACACCTGTCAGGAGTCAAGGGTGTTTGCTGTGCCTCCACACACCTGTTGTGGGTCTATCAAACCGTGGGGCCCTCGTGATTTGTGCCAGGTGGTGACATTCAGATGCGCACATGCGTGTGCACAGACACGCATGCACAATTATGATCTCCCTGACAGGATGCCGCCTGACATAAACTGTATCGGTAAATCCCTGCCGCAACACACCTACGCTCCAGTTTCTTGGCAGACGATTTCAGTGGAACAAGATTTCTATTACAAAAAAAATTCTGCTGGGTTCAAGTATATTATGTCCAATTCCTGTCTGTAAACACTGAGTAAATGCAAAGGAACCACTGTATCATTTTATTGTGGCACATTTCTGTCAATTGCACATTCGACTGTTTATGGTCGCACATCAGACATACCAGATTATGTGGGCAAATGTTTTGGTGCCTGCATTAAAGTCATCGATGATGAAACAAATTACACAAGCGATGACATACGATAATCCACTACTGAACAAATGGCATCACGAACCTGAACAACAAACTGACACTACCATGTAACATTTACAATAAGCTTCAAATCATTGCCATTAGTTATTGCACCACATATCATGAGCTAAAAATATACAACAACCTTTGAACAGCATTAAAATAGGTTAATGTTCATTTACAAATATACCATTGCACATTGTTAATTCAAGTTCATTTATAATACATAATCATGTTCATTTATACATCTTGAAAGATAAAATATGTACTAGTGTAAGTAGAAAAGATTATGCTGTCAAAGTAATGTTCAGTGGAAATTGTTATAAAACAACAGCCCCATAATAGCTATTATGCCAATGCATTTCATTTCAATTACATTCTGTACTTTACAACTAGGACCCATTAGTAAGATACAGACGGGCTAGTAACATTTAAGAAAAGCCTATTAGTAATTTCAAAATGGGAAAAGTATTTATGCCACAAAAGAAACCACAAGACAGCACAATAGCAAAAGTTCCTTCTACAAGTCATCTCCAGCGACTGTGCTTTGTCATTTTCAAGCTGAGCAGAGGCAAGTGAGCAAATGTGCCGAAATTGAGCTTCAAAGGTCATGACGATGTGGAAAACGTAATGAAACCTCCTACTGGAAAATGTGCAATGGTAGCTGATACAGGTGAATGGAGTAACTAATGGTAAAAAAATCTATTTAATTGTCCATGAGCTAGATAAATCATTGATTTCGCAAAAAAACCCAATTTATATTTTTTTACATTTTGCCCTATTACAGTGGTGCAATATTCTTGCACAACAGCCCTTGAACTCCCACCTATATTCCAAAATCCAAAATTAAAGAATATGCTGAATCCCAAAAAAATTTCAATTTCACATTCTGCAAAGCGAAACCACATATCAAAACTCTTGTGTTCATTGCAAAAGTGAAAAAAAAACATGTCCTCAAATCCCACTCGAAGCTGTTGTTGAACAGTTTCTTTAAATAAAAGTTACAGTAACGTCAACATGAAAAGAACCAATATGAATAGGATGAGAAATTACCATTCATTTCTCACTTGTGTATTAAAGCAATTTGTCTTTTTAGATGAAGTGGCGTACAATTTCAAGGCCTGTAAAAATTAGGCTCTGGTGCAGTCGCTGAACCTGCGCTCCTGTTGCTGTCAGTTAAAGGACAGAGGTTGTAAAAGTCGGTTGAGAGGGGAAATATTAGAGTAATATCACATCGAGTGACACAGAAGCCACAATGAGCTCAGAATCGTAATCAATGGTGCCCAGAGTGATGCGTCGAGCTCCTGTCAAGCTGACAAAGAGACAGGCTGTCAGGTCAGGGCTAAATTTACTCTCGAACTGGTCTCTGGTGTTTCCTCAGGCCTGTCATAGCTGCCCTCAGGTTTGCCGATAAAGAAGGCCGGATACTCAAGTGTCTTAACAAGTTTGACAAAGCATAGGAACTGTAGGTTGGAGCGTTTGTGTTTGTGTGTGTGTGGACAACGCTGGTGCAGTGTCCCTGAGCTCAAGAGAAGAATGATACAGGAAATCTGCTCGCTCCAGATGTACTGCAAGAGCGTGGAAAGCCATTTGTCCTTTCATACATACATGCACAAGGATCACATGTTCTAAAGGTCAGCTGAGACCGTGACCACCTGTGATCAATACGAACACTTGATCGTCTCCAGATTTAGGAGGCTTTGCTGCAATGATATGCAGATGATGCAAGCTTGCAATATAGCAAGCAGGGGTGTTGCAACCATAAGCACACAAACACACACCTTAGGAAACTATGTTATTAACTTTAAAAGCAAATTGTTTATATTATTAAAGCGGTTTTTATTGGCTATAGTGAAAAATGGGTCAAGAAAAATGACAACTTTAAGCAGAAGCTCATGTGTGAGCGTAAGTGAATATAGACCACTTAACAAGATGCAAACACCGGTCCAGAAGTACTTCGGTTTCATTTTTTATGTTATTATTCATTTTAAATATCATATTTATAGTTGCATGTAAACAAAATATTTGTTGTGTACATTTTGATTCGATTGGAAATGTTCAGTTGGTTGTATTTTGTTCAAATGTTTGTGTAGTGTTAAAAATCTGAAACAGGAAGTTCATCTGGACCCCCTTTGTTTACGTCTTCAAAAGTGGTCTATAGCGACAGCCCACTTGCTTCATTTTCAACAAATCAGCCCAACTACCACCCAAAAATGATGTCACCTAAATAACATTCATAAGCCAGGCTAATTGTGTTATACGCACACATGCAAGCACGCACGCACGCAAGCAAACACACACACACACACACACGCACGCACACACACACACACACAAATGAGCACACACAAAAACACACACACACTTTTTTAGGTCATTCCTATGCACCAGTAAAACCTTACAGTTCACAAGTTCATTAAAGCAACACACCCAGTGTCCATGTACGACCCACGGGTAAGGCAACAGAAGACATGCAAAACCTGAGCGTGCTCTGGCCCCCGTGCTGAACCCTCTTAATCGGCGCTCAGGAAACAGCAAAACTAATCTGCAGGGGAAGCAGCGAGGTGAAGTCTGGTGGGCTGGAGAGGGAAGTGTGCAGGAAGTGACCAGCCTCTGATTACTGTACACACGGCTGTCACGGCCGTCATCACCTCCCCCGCTACACGCTGAGTGTGTGCGTGTGTGGTCACCTTTCCCCAATGCTTTCCCAAGTGTGTGTCTTTGCATAAAAATAATTTTTAGACACATTTACTGTCAGCACCTCCTTTGGTTTTCTTGAATTTGAGTGTGTGCTGAATAAGAAGCATTAGGCTCATTATCGTTTAGGCCATGACACTCACAAAAGTGCACTGCCATGAAAACTGTTTAACGAACTTGGAGTGGATTCTTTAAAATAATTGATCTTTTATCTGTTAATTCTGTATTTGTGTGTTAACTGTCAATATACAAAAGTGTTCTGTCCTGACATTATGCTTATAGGATAAGAACAGAAAAGACGACACAGCCTTGATGGAATGTCAGCTCTTTTGTAAAGTATACCAACTGCCACAACAAGACGAGGATGCATGTTTGATCCCACCCGCTGAAGCACTACAACGACAGAGAAAGTCAGACAGAATCTGACAATCTGAATCTAGAGACAGCGAGAAAGAGAGCGAGAGGACGTAGAGAGGATTAAGTTTACCTGTGAGGGGCCTGTCAGGTAGATTTAGCAGCAGGGATGATAAGCGAGGGAGTGCGTAGGAGGACGAAAGCGGGAATGAATAAGCGTTTCACAGCGCTGTCGGGCAGACAGAAGAACACGACACTATTTCTATCACAACATCAGGTTAGCTCAGACGGAGTGGAGTTCGAGTTAAACAGGATGTCATGTTATCAGGGGCTGCTGAAGGGAGTGAGTGAGAGCGAGAGGAGAGAGGAAAGATAGAATGTAGTTATGCATTTGAAACTGACCAGAGCTGCTGAAGTTGGCTTGGAGAACCATGGGAAGAGGTTAGGAGTGATAAGCTAATAACGTTCTTCAGTTTACAGCAACGCTTCTGATATACCCTCATAAAAAAGAGAACATTCTCCACTATAAAAACCAAAGAGCAGCTTAAATTATTATGTGTAAAGTTAGTAGTACCCCCAACTAAAAATGTCAAAATGTGATGCATCGCCGTGCGTACTGTAAACAGTGGCTCATATAGGTATTTTGTAGGGGTTTCCCTCGAAATCTTCCCCTTACCGGTCATTAATAAACTTTAAAGACCTCATTAAAGGTAATCTGGAGCTGTGTGGTTTATAATTTATGTGATGGATTTGGTGGTCATTAGTGTTCCTGTAAAAATTGATGTATTTGACACAACACAGATTCACACAATTCTTCAGTCCAACAAATAAAATATTTGCTTCAATAAAGCAATTAATACTTTAATAAATAAAACTTGACATAATAGGCAATTGCAAACATAAATTGTGATTCAAAGAAGACAAGGTAAACTAAAGCTACTGGCAGATTATTAAAGAAAATCTCAACAACCTTTTTGTAATAAGAAATTATTTTTAGGAAATAAAACAGCATTTGTTAAGCAGTGGGTTCTGGGGTCTTACATAAGTTCACTAAAATTCTCATGTTTTCACATAAACGTTATATCAGAAGCATTCTCTGCACATGCACTCTCATAACTAAACACTGATCTACAGTCTTAACGCACTTTCACTACTCCTATACATTCATCTATTGGCCGTTAAATACAGTTGCATGTTACCACAACAGGTTGTTGCAGGGCTGCAGTGCAACCCACACCCACAGCTTAAGTTTGTTTACATTATTATCTTAGGAGCACTTCATTACGCTAATAATGTATACAACAAAACTTGCAAAACTGAACAAAACAGCATTACCTGTATTTTAAAAGCTTCCAATGACCAGCCCTGTTATACTTCTCATCAGAGTGCTTGGTTAAAACAACATCCATTCCAAATGTGTGCAAAGGCACATAATGCATTTTGATTCAATTATGCAGTCAAAGGGGCAATAAACAATAGATCACAGGTGTTACAGTCATACAGAAAGCTGGGGCGATCTCGTGCGTTTATGATTAGCATAGGAAGGAATAACAGAAGAAAGGCGCTGCGTAGACCAATCGGCGTTTGAGACAAAGGTATCACGAGAGCAAGCTGGCTCCTTTTTATGCTTTCTAATCGCTCTTGTGGTGCTAATGGCTTCATGTCAGGTCGGACAATACTGCTTTATGAACGCATAAGTATACGGCGGAGCTGCGGTTTTCCGAACTGTTTAACTGGTTGTTTTGTTTGTTTTACTGCGGTTTAAGTTTTTTATTAACAAGTAACATCCTGGATTGCTGTGTGTTCCAGTAGGAAAGTAACTTAAGCCAGAAACGTTAACATTTGCAAGTGTAAAGAAAGGAAATGCTAAGTAGGTGTAGCTTTTTAACATCACAAAGCAAGCAAGATAAAATAAAATATATTTGTTTTTTTCTTGTTTTTTTATGTGTATCACTATTTACCTGCACCTTACCTTATCATTTTAAGTTGCATTGCATGAATAATTGTAAATCGGACACTTACTATTTAAATTATGACTTTTGTTTTCACTGAAAAATTATACTGATTTATTAAAACTTTAAAATGTAATAAAATTGTACTGTATTGTACTGTCTTACTTAAAAAAAACCTTTGAACAGGTATTTTTCAGGCTTGTGCTAATAAAATAGGTGATGCTGCTGATGATCAACAAAATTTGTGTGAGGGTTTGTTCCTTTGATTAAGAATCATTTTATTTGTTTGATTGATCATTTCTTTATTTAAATTTCACCTGAGGATGTAACTAATAAAAAAAGGTCTGAACTTTGGTCGTTGACAGTCTTGTCAATTCCTTAAGCTGACAAATACTCAACATTTAGGTATTTCATTTTTTTTTGTAAATTGTGGTCTTTCAGTGCCACCACAAATATGTAGCATTTGGACATTTCGGCTTGGAAGAGCATGGAGTGTGAGCACTCTCGGGCGAAGGATTATGGGTTTATTTCAGCACTCAAAAGAATCGGAGGGGTTCAGAATTTCACTGTCAAATTTCAAGCAATTTTCAACATTACAGCAAAGATGTTTGCTTAATGGATGTTTTTTTTTTGAGAGTACATGTCAGTCTGTATTTGTGTGTTATGTGCTATTTTAGCTTAAAACAAACCTCAAGACTGGGATGCCCTGGCAGGTCATGTTAATGCTGTCAGCTCTGCTTTGGTTTATGTGCATTTTCCTGGAAACCCCGCCTCCCTATCATCGCTTAAGATAGCCCTTCAAATGTCTTCTGTCCTCCTGCATTTTCCCGCATTTTTTTCACAGAGCAGATTACAAACTGTATTGTTTTATTATTTGATATCAGGGCCATAGATGTGCAATGCCTTTGAATAAAGAAGAAAAATCAACTATAAAAATGTTCAGTCATTTTGTCCTCTTGTCCTAAATTGTCCTACTGATATACACTGTACAAAGAGAACACATGTCCTAGTTATTTGAGGGGACAATACTTTTACATCATTTATTATTCTTCGCTAATTTCTAAATATGCAAAAACATTTTCAGAAATGTATTCTTAACAAACACCAATGAACAATCAAATGAAATTTATGAGATAAAATAAACCATGATTAAAACATGCTGCTAAGTATATGTTCACTGTTAGTCATAAAATCGCCAGTGATTTAATAATGTTACTTATCGATGCCTATTCTAAAGCAACCTTTATAGAATTGGCATGAGTAATGAGAATTAAGGCCTCACCAGAGTCAGACCTTCTCTGACTTTGGACTAACTGTATATTGCCGTATTAGAGTGTTCCCTCCTGATATAAGCCAAAGCAGCTAACCGGCACAACCTTTCCACAACCTCTATATGACTGTTAAATATCCCATGATATCAGAGTTCCTGGCTCGCTGGTGGGAAAGCTAAGCCAGAGTCACGTTACCAGTCATCCTGGGTCAGGTATTCAATTTGAACTGAAAACCCGACTGACCAAGCCAAAGTAAATGATGTTTTATTAACAAGGTTCGGGAGGAGCACGTGCAGATAATTATCTCGGCTGGCTTTCGATAAACAATCACAGCAATCACCCTAACAGCCTATAAGTAGTCAAGCCACCTCCTTTCTTTCGGACGTTTCGCAACATCCCTCCTCCACCCTGACTCCACACCAGAAGCCCGTTTTTATCTCAGCACCAGGGGGTATGATCCGGGTCCGGGCACACACCAAGCCCTTGCGACCGCCCCGCAGGGGCCCGTGCTTCAAACTCGTGCTCTGCCACAGCAGACACCAATTCTACAGAAGCCAGTATCACCGCAGCGCCCGCCTCCGCAGGGGCCTGTGCTTCCAACCGGTACTCTGCTGAAACAAATTCCACTTCTACAGAAGCTAGTATCGCCGCAGCGCAGGGGCCCAGTCCTCTTCTCCGAGGCTGCTGCAGCTTCTACTTTCTTCGCCTCCAGGAGCCCTAACCTCCACACCGCACTGCTGCTGCAGTGCTGCTCCCCAGGAGCCCTATCTATACTTCACACTACCGCAGTAGTGCCCACTCCACCAGAGCCTTATCTTCTATCCTCAGCGCAACAGACATGCTCGCTCCCATTAGAACCTGCAACGAAGGCCCCTCTCCAAGCAGGGCCAGCATCTCGCCAACTCAAGCCAGCCTTTTTGGTGGATACATTGCTCCAGCTGCTGTCCTGCATCTATTGCATTTTTGGGGGTATGATCCGGGTCCGGGCACACACCAAGCCCGGGGCCCTCTCCCCGGTCAAGCGGCATGTGCTCAGAGTTTGAGGAGGATTACCAAGCTCAGAGCCCTCACCCCGGGACAGCACACCAAACACTCATACTATCCGTCCCAGTTCATTAGCTGCAAGGCGAACTCGTGAAAGTAGAGCTGCAACAGACAACCGCCAGGTTGCCTTTATGGCTGATTTTCTGTATCCATATTACTTACCTGCTGTTCACCAGGGACCTATCCAAAATCCGGCCAAAGTGTTAAGGCTATTGTGTTAACTAACAGCTGGAACCCATGGCTACTTCTGTCAACAGGCCCAGCTACAAATGTGTTTGTGTCTGGGACCTCCTGGCCGTTTTCAAAAAGCAAAAACCGTAATGCTCATATTCAAGCGGGAGTCCTCTTCTGTTGACCCAGCTTGTGATATTACAGTAGTGAAATTTCACTCCGTGATGTGGCGCCATGGACCGGTATAGCTTGAGAGAGTTTTAGAAGCGTAGAATATTGGCATAATGCTACATGTCTGAATGATTGAACGCTTCGGTTACAGGTTTTTAATGATACATCATACATTGTTTGAAGTTATTTCTCTTAGAATGCAAGCCTCAGCCTTGACGTCAAGACAGAGAGTGCTGGACACGAAAAAGAAGCAAGTAATATGCAAATGAAAGTTATTGTCACTAAATGGGAAAGTTCTGACACTACGTTTCTGGACGCATTTGCAGTATGACTAAACACGTTTGTTGAACAAAAGCCACACTGAAAATTTTGTCAGATGATGAGGGCTTTGCCAGTCTTTCAGAGAACTAACTGCACACTGGATGTCTTTACTCAAATTGTTTATCTAGGAATCTAAGTTGGTCCTGGGCGCCGTATCAGGGTTGTGTTCTCGGCCTCCTGTTGTTCTTGGATTTTGTTCTGCCAAGATCTTTCTTTATTGCCACGCTTGTCATTTTCTTTGACTGTAATGGTAGACTGTGTGCACTAAAACTTTGTAAGAACATTGTATTGAAATCAATAGCACCACAAAGAAAGTGTGAATTCACAGTGATGATGTACTACTAGCAAGTGCCAACTTAACACTGTTATGAGTAAATATGAATGTGGAGGATGTACATAGTTTACTTTGAATACATGGCAAGGTGTGAGAAAATTGTCTAAACATGTGAAAAGCATAGAGTTAGCCAAATTAGTTTTAAACAGTTTTGAAAGGATAGTTCATACCAAAATAAAAAAAAATTGTCATCATTTATTCCCCGTTATGCCAGTCAAAAGAAACTTGAATCTCTCAAACTGTGTAACACAAAGGAAGCTATTCCGAGAAATGTCTTTGCGGTTTTGTGTCCATACAATGGAAGTCAACAGGGGCCAGTGTTGTTTGGTTGCCAACGTTCTTCAAAATATCATTTTTGTGTTTTGCAGAAGAGTGTGTTAATGAAGAATTGACTATTACTATACTATTAAACTATTACTTAAGAGTATTTTGGCGTTTAAGATTAAATACACAAATAAGAGATTAAACAAAAGACATAGACAGATGTGATTTTGTATATGCATTGTACTCCTTTGAACCTACCTTTGACTTCTCTGACATGGAAACATTACTGTCAGCATTCGTCTTGAAAAAGGGAAGTGGTTTATAAATGAAAATATAACAGTTTGCCCAGAACATTGTGAAGAAAATGTCACAATGGCATGACAACATGTCATAATTTTAGTTCTCAAAATAATTGCCATCCTTGTACAGATTTTTATGTTTGATTGACACGACACCCTCTTTAGGAGGGCAAGCTAATCTTTCTGCCGTTGCATTTATTTCAATTTTTTGTTTAAATTGTTGCTGAATTTGTTGTAGGCGTCTTTCATTTCTCCTAAAGAAGAAGTAAAAATGGAAGTCTATAGATTTTCGATATGCTGGCACAGTGGTGTGGGTGTAGAATGGGGGTGTTGGGAACAGCAGCTTGTCAAACGGTTATGGTTTTTGCTGGCGGTGGGAATCAAAAAAAGGAGTCTGGTGGGTCGGCTTGAAGGTGCCAGGTTGCTGGGACAACAAATCATAGATGAAGCGTCTGGTATGTCTGACTGGGAACTCATCACTCACGGCCAGAGCCTTTAGCGAGAGGAAACCGAGCCTTGCTTGAGTACACAGCTCCCTAACCTCCCACCGTAGTCTCTTGTTATAACAGACAATGTTGACAGAGCGTTCAGCCACAGTTTGGAAACACTACACCATGTATCTGCAGAAAAGGTAGAGGCTTTCAGTTATGACCAAATGTGTTTAGCTTGGGACAGAGCCCTGGGGTGGTGGGTTTCATGGCCGATGCGTTAAAGTAGAAAAAAAGCTCTCATATGAGAGACACTGTCACCACTGGTGGCTAATGTAGTTATACACGGTACACACGCCCATGGTGAAGAATCACAGTTTTGATTTAGTGCATCGGGACAGGAAGTACTGTGAAGGCATAAAGGATATTCTTTGAAGGGTAAGCTCAGAATCCAGGATTTATTTATATGGGTAGGAATTGTTTTGATAGGGAAGGTACAAACCACAAACCTGTTTTAATAGCTAAGCCATGAATGCATAATAAAGGCAAATATTACAAATCCAATGCAGCACTATTGAGGTCAAAACACGTTTCCATAATCTAAAAGGTAAATAATGTGTTTACACAACACCGTTCCTTTCTTGTCTGTTACATTTCCTGTCTAAAAACACAAGGATGGAATGTGAAACCACCCCCTGATTTACAGCGATGAAACACATCAAAAAGAAAACACTGACAGTAATAGTCGAGCCATTTCCCTTCACTCAGAGAAAGCATATTTTAAGTAACAATTATGGCTATGAAAACTCTACATGGAGGGAGGTGCCTTGACTGCACGCCAGGAGTGTCTTTTGTGTCTGGAAAGTCCACATCAGCCCAGGAGCCCGGGTGAACAGTCACCGAGTGGTCGGAAAGGGAAACTATTACTGTTGTTTTCTTTTGTGAGATGAAAGTAACAAAGAGGAAGCAGTTATCATAAATTCTTTGTTTCATAGGTGTTACTCCAGCACGTCAAATCAAAGGATCCTTTTAATCTTGCCAGCGGGAACTTTCATCCCTGTTTGAGATACATGTCGGGGAAGAGTGAAAAACAATCAATAATATCAAGAGAGGGAAAAAGAGGGAGTGCCTGATTAAACACGACCGGAAATAATAACTCTGTGTAATAAAACACACATGCTCGCGAGCAATGTTGGTCACAAAACGCTGGTACCGTCGTTGGCATTTTTTCATTTTGGGCGTCAAAAGAAGGTCGTGGGAAATAAACGCGCTAAACAAAATGTGGGTGTGTTGCGACTCCCACATTCTCAACTGTATGCCATTATTACGGCAGAAGTGACAAACTGGCTTGGTTTACCAGTCGGCTTTTTTGCCAGTCGGATAAAGACACAGAAGTTAAATTAGAAGAGCAACATATACAATGAATTTGTTTACGGGACTAATCGGTGCACGGAGGTCACGCAGAAATGCTAGACGTTGGCATTTATAGATATAAACACTCCTGTGGTTAACATCTGTTACATTCTGTGTAAGATTTTGACAGTTTTAAGTACACACAGTGATGAACTGGGATGTAAACTTTTAAAAATATATTAACGAAGGTTAAACATTCTCGTCCTCTTGCTTGGCCAAAACAGCATCTTTCTCTCAATCAAATAAGTCCAAACATTTTGTTCCAGATCATAAGCATGTGGCTCAGAGGCTATTGTGTCTTTAATAATAGTGTGTTAACATCATACACGTCATTAGTTTGCAGTTTTGTTTCTTGTTCATGCGATTAAAATCCCATTAACTTGAGAATGTGCTGTTGGACCGAATGCTACAAAGGAATCTCCAACTGCAGGACAGATGCTCCAACAGGGAATTTCCAAGGCAAAGCACTGAAATTAGATAATAAACTACTGAAATGAGAAGACAAACAAACTAACAAACATCCGGTTGTATGTATGTGCAGCCAGGGATTCGTTGTGTACAGTATATAGAGGTTTTACTATATCCTAAATGGCCTTCACGGTCAACCCTAAAGCATACAGACATATCACAGATTAATTTCATGTAGGATGGTGGAAAGTTTTTTTTAAATGTGGTGCTGTTCCTGTTTGTGTAAACCTGTTATGTACAGGTGTGAGCAGGACAATAATTTAAGTGTAGATGATTTTGTCCCATTGTAATGCTGGCTTTGGAATGGGGTTGTAATTGAAAGATATATACTGTGAACCCATTCTCATCAATTGCGAATAAATATCACGCTCTGTTACAATTTTGTACAGTTCAATTGTACGTGTGTGTGTGGAGTGTTTGTATCTGGGTATGTCTGTTTTCTGTGTTTTCACCTTTTTCTTGTTTTTACAGGTATAACTTTAATTGTTTTGCTTATAGTCAATATGTCTCATGTACAGCTGCTTTGTAACAATGAAAATGGTAAAAAGCGCTATATAAATAAAGTTGAGTTGAGTTGGGTGCATATGATACGGCAATTTTAGCGTGCGTGCATATTAAACTGCAATTTGTCTTATTAACCTGTACCCTAAACCTAATGTTGGCGTGTCTGCATATTATAACCTCTACCCAAACCCCAAACCTAACGGTATTATTTTAATTATTTCAGTGTTTTCTCTTCATGTACGTTTCAAAATGGCTGCTCTCCGCCGAGGTGCACGCAAACATTGGCGTTATCATATGCACGCACAATTGAACTTTGGCGTACATATTACACGATATTGCAACAGCATGTTATTTATACACAGATCGATGAGAGCGGGTAGATACTGGATATATGATACTGGGGTCAGTATTGGGTCCCTTACTCTTCAGCATATATATATACTAACTACTAAGATCTCTTAACCTTAAATATCATTTTTATGCTGATGACACACAGATTTATATTCATTCAAGACCAGTTCAAAATGTGGACGATTGGCAATCTATCTAACTGTGTCGCTGTGATCAAGATTTCATCATTTTCTGTCTCTAAATCCCCATCACTTTATCGATGGAGCTGCCTTGGAGTTTCAAACCAAACTAAAAAATATTGAGAGTCATTTTTGATGCTTTGCTGTCATTTGTGCCTTTCATTCAGAATACGGGAGAATACTGAGAGGTTGATAAATTCTTTGTTTTTTTTATTGACTATTGTAATGGCCGTCTTGCTGGAGTATCTAAAACCTCCATTAACAAACTACAATGTGTACAAAACTCAGCTGCTAGAATTCTGCCTGGGGCCAGGTCTGGTGATCATATTTCTCCTGTTTTGGAGTCTTTACACTGGCTCCCTGTCTACCGTATTGGTTTTAAAATCCTTATGTTAACATTTAAGGCTTTGCATGACCTGGCTCCTCAGTACCTGTTTAATCTGTTATTGCCTTACACACCATGTCGAAATCTGCGTTCTTCTCAGTGTGGGCTTTTAGTTGTTCTCAAGACACGGCTTTGCTCCATGGGTGACAGAGCATTCTCCTCATATGCTCCTAAGGCCTGGAACTCTCAGGGAGGCAAATTCACTAGCGAATTTTAAATCTCTTTTTAAAATGTTTTATTTTAGGATTGCTTTTACTTGAATGGATTATTTGTTTTTGCTGTGTTGTTTTACAAAGTGTTGTCATTGTGTTGTTTTACCTGATGTGATGTCTGCTGTGAAGTGCTTTGAGAAAGCAACTTTTAATGGCGCTATATAAAATAAATGTATTATGTATGTATATACAGTATCTCACAGAAGTGAGTACACCCCTCACATTTTAGTAAGTATTATATTTTATCTTTTCATGTGACAACACTGAAGAAATGACACTTTGCTACAATGTAAAGTAGTGAGTGTACAGCTTGTATAAGAGCGATAACACCAAATTGAACACGCCTGCTCCCCATTGACACCTGAGACCTTGTAACACTAACGAATCACATGACACCGGGGAGGGAAAATGGCTAATTGGGCTCAATTTGGACATTTTCACTTAGGGGTGTATATACTCACTTTTGTTGCCAGCGGTTTAGACATTAACGGCTGTGTGTTGAGTTATTTTGAGGGAACAGCAAATTTACACTGTTATATACAAGCTGTACAGTCACTACGTTACATGTTCAAGTGTAATTTCATAAAATATTTACAAAAATGTGAGGGGTGTACTCACTTCTGTGAGATACTGTATATATACTGTATATACATTTATTTTATATAGCGCACCATTTTTGTTTTAAATAGATGATGAGCACATTATTTAATTTAGCATCCCAGCCTGACACTGCAACTTTGGTTCAACCAATTGTGTACTTTTAGGGTAGGACTGCCCCTTCTGTTTGTTCCACAGAGGGAGCGTTTGGGTAACCTGTTTAAAAAAATATGTTGTCAAAAGGATGTTGCACCAGTGTTGACCACACAGAAACTGACGACATCAGGTTATTTTTCCCCAGGTGTGGTTTCCCAAAAGAGGAAATACTATGGTTAATGGTTACATTCAATGCCTAACCAGAATACATTTAACACAGAATAAATTCATAAACCAATTGCAACATGTAAAAAGTATACAATAATATAAAAAGTAAAAATTTAAAATTACAGTGATAAGAAACTCATTAAAATATAGAATGTAGTCATTGTGTACCCTGGTAGTTTCCCAGCCGTGGTTTTGTTCCACTGGTTGTTCTTTTGTCATGTCAGGACTTGATGTAATGTACCTTTTGTTGAATCCAGTTAAAGACTTTGTGGTCGTGTGAATTAAAAATGTTTGCCTGATTATAATTTCGGCATGGTTGTCATTTTGTGTGCAGTATGAAGTAATTTTGTCTTCTTTTGTTGGCCAGGTCTGTCTTTGTCTTCATATCTGAGGTTATGCAATATGAAAATATGCTAATGTTCTAGTAGACTTTTGTATTTACTAGTAAACTTTACTAAAATACACTATTTTTGTGTCTTAGTATAGTAAATATTAAAGTATACTATATTATCTGCTACAGTAGATGTTATCTAATTACTAATTAATAGAAACTGGCATAGAAACGGCATAGTACCGTATATGTTTATGGTATCGTGACAACCCTAACTTAGATTCATCTATACAGTAAGTAAGGGATAATGTACAGGCAGAAATAAGCCCCGACAGTGTGATCAGGACCGGACGCGAAGTGGAGGGTCTTGTATCACACTGAAGGGGCTTATTTAGCGATAACAGCCGGCTGCATGTACATTATCCCGCTTATACACGGCTACTTGCCAACGAGAAAAAAACTGGACATGAAATGTGAATTTGAAATATTTTTTAGCTCATTTTGACTGAATGCAGACCTTCCGCAAGGAAAAGCCGTTTGCTTTCGGTTTTAGGCTAAGAAACTATGTTCAAATGTCACAAACCCGCAATTTGGTTTAATCATTTGTAAATGTAATTTCATATATGTTATTCAAAGATATATTTATATTTAATTTGCCAGAAAAACCTGTCAAAATGATTTATTGTTATCTGGGAATAACGAACCTGCAAATGTCACGACTGGCCAATCAGAATCAAGCATTCCAACGAACCGTGTAATAATGCTAAATAAATGTACCTTAAGAAATATTCACTGGATTTGAAGTGTGATGACTGTTATTTTACCATTTTACAATAAATTATTTCCTTCCTAACGGGCCTGACCATCAACTGTACACTTTCTAACTCATATACCAAAAACACTGCCTGGAGCCATGATTCCAGGAGCTGTGACTTCATTGAGGTGTTAACAATATATTTGAACTCCTCACTGCTATACTAAATACGTTACTGTGTTCCTGTTCTCCACTTCAGTCACACCTTCTTTCACTTCATCTCTCCATCACGTCACCTCTCCATCCAAGCTTCAGCCCTCATCCAGCTCTTCTGCCATGCGGTCATGAAGTCATGAAGATACTGTTTCAGGGTTGATTAGTGAGTTTGATTCTGATGGCCCGCTTTAACAATTAAGCCCATCCCGTTTTCAAAATGTTGGGGTTGTGGCATGGCCTCAGTGATCTTTGATGAAGAGGTTAGTGGCCTAAAAGGACATCAGGTGGATGCCTGTGAGTTACAGAAACAGTAAGATGTTGTCTACCTGAGATTGCATGTGTGCTAAAGTACTTTAAGATTTTGTAAGGAAAAAAACTTGAATGATTACAATGCAGAACCCCGTGCGGTAAAATAGTGCTGATGAAATATATATATGAGAGAAAAAGGGTCTTATTGTTATTTGAAAGGTGACATTTCAGGAGACATTGTCTAATAGATTATGCAGAGAGACACAATGAACTGCACTGCTTGACCTTTTGAGAAGAACACACAACATATTGTTATAGAGTTTGGTCAGTAAAATACTTAGAGCTAGTCTCAGTTTGCCCACCACTGGCAGGTGTGGCAAAAAAATGTTTTGGATCCTGCTTATGCCACTTTATTAAGTGCTAGATCTGAACTTCTGTATCGATATATTTCATATATGTGACCCTGGATCACAAAACCAGTCTTAAGTAGCACGGGAACATTTTTAGTAAAAGACAAAAATACATTGTGTGGGTCAAAATTATCGATTTTTCTTTTATGCCAAAAATCATTAGGATATTAAGTAAAGATCATGTTCCATGAAGATATTTTGTAAATTTCCTACCTTAAATATATAAAAACTTTATTTTTGTGAGTGGATGGTCTGCCACAGTGCCCCTGATGAACAACTTCAAAGGCAATTTTCTCAATATTTTGATTTTTTTTGCGCTCTCAGATTCCAGAGTTTTAAACGGTTGTATCTCAGCCAGACATTGTCCTATTCTAACAACTCATATATCTATAGAAAGTTTATTTATTCAGCTTTCAGATTATGTAAACATCTCAATTTCGAAAAATTGACCCATAAGACTGGTTTTGTTGTCCAGGGTTGTCCAGTAAATAAGAATTGACTGAAAAGTTTTTGTGATATGTGTATTTATAAATATTTGTAATTAAAATAAATAAAATAAACGTATAAATAGAAAACTATTAAATGCTCTATATGAATCACATACAGTAATTTAATAGTATTAATAGTTTAATTTAAAAAATAAAAATATTAAAATAATGTACAGTAATCTACATACTGTAGGTATATAATTGTGTACTGACTTTTGAAATAGTTTAAAACGTATTTACAATCTGGACACACAGGCCTATTTTTACATGCAATAAACAACTGAAAATAAACTAACCACTTGAAGAAATACACACACGAATACACGACAGTATTGTACATCAAACGTGCTTCATTCCACTTAAAATGATAACCATTTGAAAGGCACTTTTTCTGATGTTTCCGAATGTCAAAAGCATGTAAAAATGTATGTGACATTTTTGGTGCACTCAAAAAAAATAGCCTCCAGTCCCATCAAGTGATTTGGGCAGCTAACACAAAGACACATGTGTTTTGGTAGCCCATTACAGCTCTGATCACACTGAAATGCCCTTTTTCATCTGACACACACACACAGAAAGTCAATCTTCAGTAAAACAGATGACTCCACTGAAATGTTCTCTGAATAGAGATGCTTGTGTGCTATCAGAATCTGGAACTGTGACAGGGGCTGTTTCTCCATCCTTTACACAGACTCTAAAACCCTTGCTCGCTTCATGGTGCGTTTCCCTGGAAAAGAGCTATTTTTTCTGTCTGTCTTCATTTCTTTGTGAGTTGCACGGAAAAGTTTACAGCATTGTGAAACAAACAGCTCTAAGAATTTTGTAGGTTGTATCTAGTTTAAAGAAGGTCCAAGCTCACTCCAGATACTCGGTGTTTGATTCAACCCGCTGGTAAGATCTTAATTTGCACACAAGGAATATAATTTGTTGACAATCATTATACATAAAGCACTATTGACATCTGTATCTGGCTTCTTTTTAATGGCAAATCAATGATCATATTAATAAACTAGTATCAGAAATTGAACTGTCAAGGGATGATAATCTAAATAGTCTGTGTGAGCTTTGTACTAGATTTATATACCTTTGAATCTTTGTGAAGTGGATGGGACACTGATTCTGTTTATCCTCAGCTATTGTTTATGGAAAGCCCGTGTGTTGTTATTTACTTCACACTGCCTTTTCATCCAGTGAAGAGGTCGACCCCTGGGAAATCATTTTGCAACGATCAGAATACAAAACACAGGCTGCACGAGCCAGTTATCTGCATTGAGTCATACTGAAGGAAGCATTTAAAACGTTTTCTAAAGCAAAAGTTGTATTACTCCCGTTTGAAACGACAATCTGGACAGTACAGATCCAAAATCACTGAGTCACTTCAACAAAAAATGATAGTTTTATTGTTTAGGGAAGCTTATGTTCACATCCTTACACGAGACATTCAGCTGCTGGCTTAAACTTACCTCTTAAAACATGATTACATTGAGTATACACATATTTATAAGTAATTTACAAGCATTAACACCAGCTTTTTCCTTTACAGCAGCATGGCAAAGAGCCCAATGTGAGCTGTGTCTGAAGTCATGTGTGTACAAGGGTGATGAGAGAGAGCAAGCGAGGGAAGGTGAAGGAAATTTGCTGACTTGAACTGTAGCAAAGGTGACCAAGACTACAAATGCACTGACAGCTTTATGAGCTGCTGGCTAAGGAGGAAAATGTTGGAACACGAGGCTCTGGCGGAGGTCCCAGATGTACACAGGTACTAACCAAAACAAGCTGCCATCATATAAGATCACCTCAGAGCCGTCGATGAGCGAATGAGATGTTATACATACTTGACCTTCCACTTTTTCAGAGTATTGGCAAGGAAACTGATGAAAAAAGAAAAGCATGTGAGGCACTTGGAAATTGAAAAGCGTTTAAAGGGATGAATGAATTTTTTGTAATCATTTACTCTCCTTGTCATTTTAAACGTGTATGACTTTCTTTCTTCCACAGAACACAAAAGAAGATATGTTGAAGAATGTTGGTAACCAAACACGGCGGTACTCTTGACTTCTATTGTATTGACACAAAAGCAATGCAAGTCAATGGGTACCGCCGTTTGGTTACCAACATTCTTCATTCGAAATATCTTTTTTTTGTTTTCTGCAGAAGAAAAAAGTCATACAGGTTAGAGATGACAAGAGGTGAGTAAATGATGACTGAACTTTCATTTTTGGGTGAACTATCCCTTTAATGCATGAATCTAACTAGTTTTTTAGTCAAAATGCTGGCAATTCCTTCGATGGTTACACACCTTATTTCTGCATGTGGGCAAAGAAAAACCATATACTGTAGAAATGTAAAATCTCTCATTATAAATTTTACTTGCATATTTGGCTTACACCCGACCTCAGGACAACGATAAAGTGTGCTACTGTCTTCTTTAGAACTGGTATAGTCACTATATTGGATCACTGTTCATTTGAATCAAAATAAAGTTTTCTTAATTTTAACACTTTTTATATGTTTAAAATAATTTAGATTTTTTTTATCTGACATATTTTTAAAATAGCATATCTAAACAAGCAAATCTTTAAACTCTTAAACTTACATTTAAATGGGGGAAACGATGACACCATATATTTACACGTAAGATTCACCAAAGGAAGTATAAAAGTCAGGTAACGACAAAAAGAGAGACCCAAAAAAGCTGCTGCATGCAACCTGCATGTCACAATATTTTTTCTGGTCATTTCTGAATGCTTGTGAAAGATCGCAATCCTTTTTAGTGTCTGAAACATCACGTGCAACTTTTTTCAGTGCAACTATTTTCAAACCAAAACTTTTCTGTTGCGCTTCCAAAACAAGCTCATTTAAACGTCTTGGATGGTATACTCACTTTTATTTCAACTAAAGTGTAAATGCTATGTTTACACTTGACCGCCACAACTCATTAGGCTGCCTCTGACTAAATACTGCGTCACCCTCTTACTCTCAGTTTGTTTTCTCTGTCATTCACCATATATTTGCACTCACTCAGCCTGTGGGTTCGGCCCCTGGCAGCGGCGCAAACTGGTTACGCTGTAACCGCACCCCTCGTCTGTTTCATCCTCACGATGCTCCTCTCAGCCATGTGGTGTGAGGTAACAAGACTGACCACAACTGTAAGCAATTCCACCTTCAGCTCATGGAAACCTGGGAAGAGGGATAGACCTTCAATTATAACCGTCATCTTCCAGAAGAAAAATACATTTCTCACTGTTTGTGGTTGAGGTATGGCAGCAAGGAGTTCAATGATGAGGTGGAACGACTGGCGAAATTAAATAACGTCTGATGACCTCCATTATTGAGATTCATTAAAGAAGCATCAGTTTTGTGTAACCCACTTTTAAAACCCCTGACAAATGCTGACGCCGTCAGTAGCTTTAGCTGAACTAATGTGAAATGGCTGATGTGCTACAGTCAATATGTTCCTTTAGTAAGAGAGAGAGGTTGGTCTTTTGCACACGCTGCAGACTGTGAAACAGGCTCCGGTCCAAACCGTAGTGAGCTGTCTACCATGCAGTGACGGCTGGTGCACAACCATAAGATATCACTTATCAACTTGTTTGTGGTGTCTACATTATTCCTCCCAAAAATGTTTTTGGAAACTACAAAACTGACTTAAAGTGATCGCTCTCCCAAAAATGAAGATTCTGTCATCATTTACTCACCCTCTTATCATTTCAAACGTGTATGACCTTCTTTCTTCCACAGAACACAAAAGATATTTTAAAGAATTTTGGTAACAAAACAACGGCAGTACCCATTCACTTGCACTGGATTTGTGTCCATACAATAGAAGTGAATTGGTACTGCCGTTGTTCATAAGAGTGAGTAAATAATGACAGAATCTTTATTTTTTGGGAGAGCTATCACATTTAATTTGAGCCAGAAATGTAATCTTACAATATTTACAAAAGTAAATGTACTGTATACTGTAATTGTTTAGCTCCATGTTTGTTGAGACTTTAAATTTCAAACACTGTCACTATATATATATATATATATCATTGTTTAAATTATTAGCAAATAAATTTAGTCGATGCAAGACACCACTCATCACTGATCTTTGCTCCATTGATATTAATGGTCATAGACTTTCAATGAAGCACAGGGAAACAGGCACATGTTCATGTAAATCAGCATTTCTTTTTACTATGGTATATCACTCCAAACAATAAACATCTTCCCCTTTGTCTGGACTCACATGTACAAAGTATACTTTTTTTAATATAGCATAAATTGTACAATGTTTTACAATACCTTTCAAAAATGTAGGGGCCCTTAACTTTCATGACCTTAAAAACCTCTAGATCTGAAGACATGTCTAAATGTTTAAAATTAGTTATAGAAAAAATATAATTGTCACCATGTTCATTTTTAATTTACTTTTATTTAAAAAATAAAAGTTTTGAAATGTATGACCTGGACTAAATGGTCAAAAGCAGGCAATAAAAGCCTAGAATAGGAATTTTTTGTTTTAATTAATTTTGGAATAATTTTGGGAAAATAATTGTGTTATTTCATAGTTCTGGCGTGTTTGCTATTAGTATAAATTGTGAAATATTAGGCTTAATTAAGCGGCCCAAAACTTAAAAGGTAACATGTTTTAATGTAAGAAATTAACCTTTAACTTCATATCAAAGACATTATTTTACAACATATTAAAAAAAATTGAATAAAGGTCTCACCAATGAGAAGCGAGAAGTGACTTGTATAACTATGTAATGTTGTATTGGAGAGAGGTTAGGTCATTTTCTACACTTCACCTATACAGTATCTATTTATTCTTCTTGCTAGAAAGAGCTGAGAACCCACTTTCACAAGGGTAGTTGCAAATCAAAGCCAATGCTACACCTCTGCTTACTCTCTTATGAGAACTGGTAATGCAGACAAATGCACATTCATTAAATTAGCAGTGCAATAGTTGCGAGTGTTTTTTACACTTTCACTTGTTAAAAATGATATTTAATGTTTAATATAGATTTATGAAGATATTTAATGTTTAATATAGATTTATGAAGTGTGAGTGATGAGTGAGAAGTTATTATGAGGAGCACTATTTGTGTGGTCCACTTGAATGCCTGTTAATAGAGTTGCTGACAATAGTATGTAAAACATTATTAAGTTATGGAGTTTTATTTGGAATAGATGCTGCCTTATAAGGTACTGTCTTCAAGACACTGTCACAAGGTTTTAACATTTAAGGATTTAGATTAACATAAAGGATTTAGAGTTCATAAAATTTGTAAAATATATCACCATTGCTTTTTAAATGTGTCAGTCAATGTTGCAGTATTTTAAATATCCAAACAAGAGTCACAAATGTAAAGACGTGTGGTCAATATTTCTCTGTTTCTATGGTAACAAAAAAGAAAACGGAACTCGGTTTAAGAATGTAGGTGATGTTTTCCTTCCCTTTTTTTGCATAGTAATTTCTCCCTCTGTATACATGTAGCTCCTTTATATGTGAGATAAATGCTAAAAATTCGAATACTGCTATCCTTTCTGAAAACAAAGTGTAGTTGTGTGTCTTCATTTCAGTGGTGATTTGAGCGTGACTCAAAAAGATCAATTTTCAAATTAAGCCTGTGGGTATTTAAGTAGCGTCAAATATTTGAAAGTCTTTGATTTTAGTCCTGCATGCTGAATATGTCACAGTATTTACAAACAAGAATACCAGTTCAAAATGCAGGCTGAGCACTGAAGTTTAGACTTTTCATGTTGTGAACCTCTTCCTGAGTTTGTTTAATGTCTTGAAACCCCCAGATACCATTGAGGGAGCCAAGACTGTGTTTAAAATTTATTTAGCCGTTTTCAAATGGGTTTGATTCAATCACATGTGAAGCAGTCTGTCAGCGTTTTAATAAAGTACAGATATTTCTTAGTTAACTCAAGCGCTGTAAAACACATTGAAGAAGAAAGATCAGAAACAAACTATAAAGTCAAATGGTATGATTTTATGAATGCAGAATAAGTTTAACAAATACTAAATGAGGAGAAATATGACTCCATTAGCCCTCAAGGAGCAATTTAGTGGAACTGGCTTAAATGTTGTTTTAAAAGGATTTCACAAGATTTTTTAAGATTTTTAAAAATTCCAACAACATAAATCCATACTTTTAGTTCCCCTTCAGTCGGTCTCTCGACGTTGTGCTGAGAGACAGACTGGGGTTTGATCTTGAGAACCTATCATCTCCGAGAGGAATTTTAAAATGCCAATGGGCTTGGCGAATGGCACACTCGTGCCAGTCCCCGCCCCGTGCATACGGGTATAAAAGGGAGATGGCGACGGCCATTCACTCATCCTTTGTTCTTCGGAACCTGCGTGGCTTATGTCAAGCATTATCTCTTCGAGACTCTTCACGATTTCTACTGCTGGATTTATGACACAGAGCAGCAGATTTCCCCTGGGCATCTCGGCAGCGAGCTACAGACCTAAAAGAGCAAATTTCTCACATTTGCGAGCATGTCTCGCAGCTGTGTCCTTGGGTGTGACAGACTCATCCCTGACTCAGACGGGCATGACACCTGCGTCACATGCTTGGGGGTCAAGCATGCTGAGTCTCCACCGGACATTGTGTCGGTCAGCGACAACAAGCAAGTCAACAGAGCCATCGACCTCCCCGGGGTTCCGCCCCATACGAGGTGACCGCTCTGTCAGTCACCGAAGCAGCCTCCCATGGCACGGTGAAGCAGATCGTCCCTCTGGTTCCGCTGTCACGGTTCTTGGGCGCTTGGAAAGAGTGCACCAGCCCGTCACGCTGGCTAGAGAGGACGATCCGTCTCGGGTATGCGATCCAGTTTGCCAGGCGCCCGCCCAAGTTTTGGGGCATTCTACACACCTCGGTTCGAGGGGAGAATGCTTCCGTGCTTCGGGCTGAGGTTGCCGCCCTTCTGGCGAAAGGTGCGATCGAACCCGTCCCTCTAACCGAGATGTCTTCCGGGTTTTACAGCCCGTACTTCATAGATCCCAAAAAAGGTGGGAGGCTGCGCCCCATTCTGGATCTGCACCTCCTGAACAAGCACCTACCAAAGCTACCGTTCAGGATGCTGACGCAGAAGCGCATCTTGGGCTCAGTTCGTCACCAAGATTGGTTCGTGGCAATCGACCTGAGGGATGCGTACTTTCACGTCTCCATCCTCCCTCGGCACCGACCGTTCTTGCGGTTCGCGTTTGAGGGAAGAGCGTATCAGTACAAGGTCCTGCCCTTCGGTCTGGCCCTGTCTCCTCGGGTTTTTACCAAACTCACAGAGGCTGCCTTAGCGCCCCTCAGGGAGCAAGGCGTGCGGATACTCAACTATCTCGACGACTGGCTGATCTTGGCATACTCGCGAGATGAGTTGTGTACGCACAGGGACCTTGTGCACAGGCACCTAGACCGTCTGGGCCTACGGGTCAACCGAGAAAAGAGCAAGCTCTCCCCAGCGCAGAGCTCCTCTTATCTCGGTATGGAACTACACTCTGTCCGTATGTCAGTAGTTCTCACGTTATCCTGAGACCCCGGCCAGGTTACGTGCCCAAGGTTCCCACCACTCCCTTTCGGGACCAGCTGGTGAACCAGGGGAGGGCTGTCTCCAAACAGAGATTGGCTCACTGGATCGTGGATGCCATTACCTTGGCATACCGGTCCCAAGATCGCCCGTGCCCACTTGCAGTGAGAGCCCACTCTACTCAGGGTATGGCCTCCTCGTGGGCACTGGCTCAGGGCTCCTCTCTGGCATACATATGTAGTGCTGCGGGTTGGGCTACGCCCAGTACCTTCGCAAGGTTTTACAACCTCTGTGTAGAACCAGTGTCAGCTTGTGTCTTACACGCTGTCGGCGTGTAAGGTTGGCAACTGGGTTGGGCATACGCCTGCGAAAGCGCCTTCTCCACTCTCCAGGCGAGTCTAGCGTGCTATTTCAGCCTCCCTACTTCCCCCCCTTAGGGTGAAGTACAGGCATTCCATTCATCACTAAGCATTGGCAATTATGGTAACAGACTGGGTGGAGCGGTCTGTTGTATCCAAGTTCAGTATTGATAGAGTCACCCCTCAGGTGGACCCCTATACTCGGACTGTTGCCCCATACATAGGGACTCCCCTGCAGGGTCGTCCCGTATGATGAATTCCTCACTCTTGGTTCCCCTGTCAGTGAACCTGTGATCTCCCGTCCAATGGATACTCCAGCTGGGTTCTGCCCCCCTATTCAGGCTGGGGCAATTTTTTCACACGTTGTTCTCCCCACTGGTGAGACCATGTTGGTGTCTCCACATGTTACCTCCCCTTGTGGTAGGATGTGGCCTCCGTAACACACTCTTCAACGAGGAGAGCAGTGTTCCCCCAGTGTTCCTTACGGCACCGGGCGGCGTCTCGCTAATAGAGACGAATGCCACCGTCCGTGATGACCGTCAGTACGAGCCTCTCGGGGTATGCTACTAAGTACTGATCCCACTGGAAGATTACGTCTCGCAGTAGCGCTCACTTGTGATTCGCTAGACCAGTCAGTGTCACTCTGCTGGAGGTCGTGATACGGTTCAGCACCGTGGCGTTGGTCCCCAGTCTGTCTTTCAACACAACGTCGAGAGACCGACTGAAGGGGAATGTCTCAGTTTACGACTGTAAACTTCGTTCCCTGATGGAGGGAACGAGACGCTGTGTCTTCATGCCACAACGCTTCACCGACCTGCTGCATCAACCGGGAGATGCCTCTCAGGTTCCTCAACCCAAAAGATGAGTGAATGGCCGCCGCCATCTCCCTTTTACACCCGTATGCACGGGGCGGGGACTGGCGTGCGTGTGCCATTCGCCAAGCCCATTGGCATTTTAAAAATTCCTCTCGGAGACCATAGGTTGTCAAGATCAAACCCCAGTCTGTCTCTCAACACAACGTCTCCCCTCCATCAGGGAACGGAGGTTACAGTCGTAACCAAGACGTTATTCAACTACAATATATTGTACATTGGATAATAGTTATGAATAATAACTTATTTAGAGTTAGATCTATTGGGAACATAATCATAGATTTAAAGTTGTGGCAGAGCTTCAAAGACTAGCACACTCATGTCAGATGCCAAAGATTAAAAATACAGATGAAACGTTTTTATACTTTTCTGTACAAAAAAATTGTGAGGCAACATCCGCCATGTTTGTATCAGTTCATGCCAGTTCACTTTTTGACCTCTTGCAACATTGCAGACTTTTATGAGCACGATGTATATAAATATGTATATTGTTCATTACTGTAACAAAAGTTTAGGCATTTAATGCTAATAGTGCATCTGGGGTCCATTTTAGGAGTGTTTACCAGAGTAGACCGATAGACCAGAGGTCGATTCGACAGGCATGTTGTTCAGCAGTACACAGGAAGAGACACGCACGTATACACGGACCCACACACACACACACATATTTTCCACAAGACTGGGGGCATCTCTTCATCACAGGAATTCTTGGGGAATTTCTGTTCTACCTCGCAGGCAAATGAAATTAGTGGGGATTGTGGTGACAAAGTGGCCATTGTAAAAATCATACAATGTGCTTCTTCATCCTTTCTGCACCGCTTGGGGTGGAAAGTCCTGTCTTGAAGGCTGGTCCGCTGGCCTGCAGGGGTGCTGTTATCCTCCCCCCTGCCCCAGTCACGGTGGGATCCTGGCCAAAAAGGAATGATTAACAAGGGAAGAGGTGTTTGTGCGCCCTTGGTTGACATGAGAAAATGCCCTTGCGGTCACCTGATGCACACGCTCATTTGCAACCTGTACCAGTTGCAAACAATGACCGGTTGTTATTTTGGAGATCTGATACCATAATTATTCCATCTTTATAGTTTGAAATCTGTTTACAACAAAAATAAAATAAAAATAATAAGAGTAATTGTATTGATGACATATGCACACATACACAGAAGAGTAAGTTGGAAGTGGAGTGGTAAATGAACCTGTCATTTGTAATTTGCTACTAGCTGATCGACATAAATAGTTCTAAAACCCGAATGAATACACACATTGTAAAGTCATTGCACAACCACAAAAATCAATTTATTAAATGAATAGTTGCGGCTCTAAATTCTAATTGGATGATATGTTTGACAACCACAAGCACGCAAACTATTACATTAAGCTTTATGGGTATTGATATTGAATTCAAGTCTTTAATTGTCTAAGATCTGGATTTACAGAAAATACCCATTTTGATAGCAAACTTGCTTCAAACTGTTGAGCTATGTCTTAAAATAGCAGCCAGCAGTGATGTCATGGTTGGCTTTGTCAGAAGCCTGCAGCTCAGTAACTTAATATCAATAAATATTCTGAAAGTGCCCTAGTTGAAGTGTATGTACAACTTCATGTAATGTGCCATTAAATTTAATTTGCAAGTAAATTAGCCTGATATTATTCACATTCAAACTCTAAACTGTGTTCAAATTTAAGTTAGGGAGCAATTGAGGAGGTCTGTACCTGAGGGTGAAGAAGAGCACAGAGAAGGTACATTTTGATATTCAGGGTTACGAGTTTTCCACAGCATCACAACAAACTTTTTGATGCATGTACTATTTGGCTTGAAAGCAAAATCAAAAGTGGAAAGACATTATGATTTTAGTATATGTGGACACTGTTCAACTTTCAATGCTATTCTGTGCTTCAGGTAGAGATATTCAGCAGCTGGGTAGTATTTATGCATATGGACCCTGGAATGGCTGTTTTTTGTGTGTATTTATTGAACACAGAGAACTTTACATTTCAAGCTTGGCAACTTGAGGGTAGATGAAATCTCATTGTTGGGACAGTATTCTAAAAATATGAAATGATCTGGTCGCTATTAAGGAGGTCTTTGTGGATGGCAGTTGGTCATACATTCCTCTGCACAATTACACATTGCCCCCTGTTCTGGGAACAGAGGTAGCATTATAACTGTAGCACACCAATGCATTTGGGGTTTCGAACTGACAAAATAAAATGAAACGCTAACTCAAAACATGCATGGGTAGCTCTCATACTTCAATGTTAAATTTGATTTTATTTGTTATGTTTTCAGAAGAAAGTAAATAAGAAATCCCTTTGTCAAAATGGCAAGTTGTTTCCAGTCCAAATAAACACGCTCTTTG
The DNA here is from genome assembly GCF_024868665.1 of Triplophysa rosa. Taxonomy (NCBI): domain Eukaryota; kingdom Metazoa; phylum Chordata; class Actinopteri; order Cypriniformes; family Nemacheilidae; genus Triplophysa; species Triplophysa rosa. The sequence continues at coordinate 13,017,004 of NC_079895.1, forward strand.
TTCAGAGTCTAACATATTTTTGCCTGGAGCTTCAGTCATTATCCTGGGTCTGGCCTTTATTGAAGTATGGCAGGATTTGCGCATCTGAATATGAAGACATTTTACCAAAACTTTTTAAAAACAGGTCTAGGATCATTGGACATTATAACTTTGAATGATGGAGCTTAAACAGTAGCAAAGAGACAGAAAGGCCGTTTGAATAGCTACCACTTAACCACATTACAGCAAATATAATAAACACATTTTTTCACGTAAAAGAATAAACAGTGAATGTTTCATCTCAGCCGTGCTCTGATTTTTATTTTTGTCAAATAGCTTACATGCAACAGTTTGCATGCAGTGTGACTAAGCTTTTCCTCGAGGAAAGAACAAATTCTAAAATCTTTGAGGACTTATAACTTGCAACCTTCTTTCTCTATGTGATAGCATTAGCAGACATATAGATACAGCTGTTCACTTTGTGTGGTCACTTTTATTCCTGCATTGTCCCGCTGTGTTCTTTGCAAGCAGGTGCACTCTCAGAAAAAGGTACAACAACTGTCATTTGGGCGGTACACTCAAAGGTACATATCGGTACCAAATGAATAAATATCTGAACCTATAAGTGGTACATATTAGGACCGTTTTAAGGGGTACAGCCCCAGTGACAGCTTCTGTTACTTTTTCTGAGAGCATGCGGGGATTGAAAATCCAACTTCTTTTGACCATTACATATCCACTAAATAACCACAGGTCAACTTTAAAATAAAAATAAAAAAATAATAAATAAATAAAAGTGTAAACATTTCTTCACCACTAAAAAAACTCCCAATTAACAGTGATATAAATATTGGTTATGATATTTAACAACACACAACCTTATAATAAAGGTCAAAGGTGGAAGCACCAAAAATGTAAAAAGGTCAGTCAAACAATTAACATCAAAATTTAATGAAAGCAACTATGTGCATTGATTTAATCACATGCGACTACACCAGAGACACTAGTCTCGGCTTTTCCCACATTTCCTTTTGTACAGCTAATGTCATTTACTGGATCTGCATTGTTCCAATTGTCTGTCATAAAAATCGGAAAACAGTGACTTCCCTCACATGGCACAGACCTTCTAATCTTATTTTACAGGCCTGTGGCATAGTTGCCAACTATTTACAGAGCTTCGCTAATTGCCGTCGACCCATCACAATTTAAACTCATAGAACACAAAAGCCACGATGGGCTTAGCAAACAGATTACAGCTCTTAGAAGTACATGCGGTAAAGATTTAATCAACCCTCTTGTATTCTGGTGCACAACCGAGGTCGGGTTTTGACTTCAATGAGGCTGTGCTTGATTTTCCAAGAATGAACATTTCATACCTGTTTCTTATCATGAATACATATGACCGCATGCTCTAACCACTTTTTCATACCTGACTGCAATAGGTTTGAATCCTGCATGTCCTCAGTTTTATGTTCTCTCTGAGAGACAACCACCCAGACAGTTTGTCCCCGGAGGATTGTGACTGTTGTTGCAGCACTAATTTAACCACTGACCTCTCAAATGATATTGTCTTTTTCTTTGACTAGACTGTCCACATTCTCATTTGATCACATATCTCTTCAGCATGTTTCCCCTGGAGAACCCCTGAGCCGAACAAAGATAATCTCGCTGCATTCCTCCATTTCCTCCTGGTGGGAGGTAGAGCTCTGATTCTAGTGATGAGCACATCTTGACTTGCTGTACTGGTCCATCTGGGTTTAATATGCCTCTTGTCACTATGTCATCTATGCCTAAACAAATCCTTTGATTTTGGAAATCACAGAGCGGAGTGCAATTTCTTGTTTTTGTCTTCAAGGCAAAAGATTGTGCTGTGGTTGAACTACCTGCTTTTGAAATCGAGCAGCTTGATTTTGAGACTTTAAAGTCAACTGTATTTATTTATCTGTCTTGGAAGGATATAAATAGAACTTATATAAATATCAGTAAACAATTCATAGCGGTTTCTTTTTTGAGCATCTAGACCAAGTTCTGAATGTGCCGTCTTGGACTTTACAGCACCTGAGCTGGAATTCATTTTCTCTTTTATTGCATTTTCTAATGTGTGACTTTAATAATGAAAGTTACTTTAACAATGTTAAACACAGTCTGTCTTGCATCAAAATAAAGTTATGGTAGACTCACAGAATGCAAAAATATATAAACAATTGAACCTCAAACTCGTGGCATCTGTGGCCTTACAGAGTAAGGTTTCAAATGGACTTTTATATTGGATTAGAGGTACTAAAATGAGCAGAAAGGAGACTCTACAGCTGTCAATGGCCCCCAGGTGAATAGGACGCCCATGGCTTAAGGCTGTCTGAGATAATGGCGCTGCCTGACCCCTTCCTGTCCTACAGCCGTAAGATCCCACCAGTAAGAGTTTAATGATTAATCCTTCAAAGTCACTCGCTCACATTTTCCTGTTTTTATTTGAATGCCTTTTTGGTGTTTTGTTTTAATTTTCTTCAAAGAAACCTGAATAGCACATTTCCACCGGAATCTGTTAGACAGCTGTTGGTGATGGCCAAAGGTTACTCATTATTGCTCTAAATAGTAAACACTACTAAGTCATTCATTCTACATAGAATTAAATTTTTATTAACAAACAGGATTGCGTAAACAGGATGCTTACTGTAACTATAGTAACGTTATTGCGCATGTGCGCTTTTGTGGCCCGAAATTAACTTCTGGTATACATCCGCAAAGAAAAGAGTCCCTGCAGATTATTTCTGATATAAGCAAAAGAAATAACAAGTAAATTACATCAGCTAGCAAGTTAAAAGTATGTCTAGCCAGTATTACTTTGGGTTACCAGTAGAAGAACCGTTACTTGACTAAACTTAAATGCGACTAAGTTAGCCATTCAACAAATTGTTTATTTAATAAAATTAATATACAATAAAATTCAACAAATTGTTTATTTAATACAATTATTATTAGCTTTACTGTAGCTCAGTGGTAAGAGCATGGCACTAGCAATGCCAAGGTCATGGGTTCGATACCAGGGATTGCACATACTAAACAAATGTATAGTACAATGCAATGTCACTTTGGATAAAAGAGTCTGCCAAATGCGTAAATGTAATTATACAATAAAATATGAATGTAAATTAAATGAAATATAATAGTTATATTATTAGCCACTAGACAGACCGATCATCAAACACAGACCAGAAGTTAAAAAAGTCACAAGGCCCCATGAACCGGAAGTTGCGATCCTTTTTACTTCTGTATTTTGAAGCATTTCCAAGTCAAATGGAACTTTGAATGAGAAAAATAGTGGGCGTGGATTTCGTCTTTCTCTGTAATTTAATTGGATGTATAAAAACTAGGGATGCACCGAATGTTCGGCCACCGAAAATGTTCGGCCGAATATAGCAAAAAACGCAAGTTCGGTGTTCGGCCGAACATGTGAAGTGGCCAAATAAATTTTACCGAACATGACTCGTGATACGATCAAGCAGCAACCAGCGCAGAGAGAGAGAGAGAGAGACACGCATGCGCTTTATTACTGCCGCAAAAATTTTGGCAGTGCTGTGCGTGTGTGCGTGTGTGTGTGTGTGTGTGGAGCATTTTAAAGTGTCAGAGAAAGACACAGCACGGGACTTGCCGCACGGAAGTAAATTTCCGAATGAAAGCGTCTTTACCGGTCGGTAACTTTACTTCAGACGGAAGCGGGCTGTCTGACAGTAGCCCCGCCGCTCGCGACATCCTTTGACATCATACAGTGGTCGCGTGCACACAGTTCCCTGTACTAAACAACTTGTCAAAGTATGTTCTGTGCACCTTCTGAGAGACTGTCAGCTTTTGTGGGCGGAGTTTGGAGGAGAGACGTGAACTGAAATGGTTGTCAGTCAGCATCAGTCAGAATTGCTTGCATTGGATGTTTTTTTTTTCTCAAATCATTTTGCAATGTAGCCTATAATAATCCAACAGTTTTAGTTTATTCGTATTTTTATCTTATAGGCCTAATGTGGAATGACACTTTTTAATGAAGTGTTTTGTTGTAGGGGTACAGAGTAACTTACATTACATTCTTTTAGCAGTCAGTTATAGGCCTAATTAATATAGGCTATTCATGAAGGGAGAGGGCTCAATTTTTTGTTTGAATTTACTTTGTTTTGCTCAATTTTATATTAAGTTGTATTGTATTTTATTGAAAAGCAAGACAAATTATAAAAAGCCCATTTTGACTATTCAGTTTGTGCAATAGTGAAAAAAATGGCTTAATAAATAGAAGAAATGCAAAAAAGCATGTTCGGTGTTCGGTATTATTCGGCCTTCGGCCAAGTGTTTCACATCATGTTCGGCTTCGGCCAAGAATTTTCATGCATTTTCAGACTTTAAATAAAGATTATGAGGGCACATGATTTTTAAAAAGAGAATGACCCACACTGATAAAATATTTACAATAAACACTGCAATATTTCATGAAAAAATAGGCATTGTAATTTTTTATTTCACTGGGACTTTAACTCCGAGCTAGGGGCATGCGTCTGATGAAACATCTATAAGCTGTATCATAATCATACTGTGCATCATATTACTGGAAACTTGGCTTAATAATTGTAATTTTTAATAAAAAGTTGAATAAAATGAGTAATTCCTATAAGAACAGGCCTCCACAGTTGAAAAGAGCATTTATGATGATGCAGGGCCTCTACAAATGAATAATGTCCATTCACTGCTTTACATGTGAGGAGGATCTTTATCTCGTGGACAAAAGAACACAGAAGAACAGGTGACAGAGCCCTCACAACAGCCCAAATTCCCACTGACGGTGGCCCCTTTCGGCCTAGCAGATGGCAGGAGGCTTGTTGCTAGGGATAAGGAGTCAGGAATCCATTTTTTAATTCCAGATTATTTGCTTCAGCACGGCAAGCAATATCCAAAGCTTTCCCAAGGCCAAAAGGGGAGGAGGACGCATTGAGAGAAGACACAGGCCAGGTCAACAGTCACTTTCATAGGCAAAAAGACTTGTCAGTACAGCTGGCTGCGCTCACTGAGGCCTCAAAGAGACAGATTTGCTAAATGTTGCCGTAGTTTGCCTGAAAAGGGGGGGCGCGAAATGTTTTTATCAGGTGAAAGCTTGTTGGCTCTCCTAATTAATGAAAACATGCTCTACCTTTTTTGCTCTCAAGTTTGTTGTTTAGAAAAACAACCGGTCTGCTGGACACACACAAACATTGAAAAGTTGGGGATTCCAGCCAAGAGGGAAGTGCTGGTGGTCTCACAAGATGTTTGATGAAGCGGCTCTACCGCGGCAGCTGATGTTTGTTTTGATCTCACCAATCCCTTTATCAGGCTCATTTGTAGCAAGACACAAAAACAGAGCTTTTTTTCAAGTTCCCGAGAAAACATGTCCACCTAGACAAACCTAACAACTATGATATCAGATGTTAAGAACCAGAAAGGAAATGTCCAATAAAAGTTCAATGAAAGAAATAGAAACTTTTAATTAATTTTTTAAAATAAAAAATCTTTATTTTAAAAATATATATTAATATATATATATATATATATTATATATAATATAAATATATTAAAAATATTATTTTAAAATTATGAATAAAAATATATATTGTTTTATTCAACAAAATGACTTAGGTTAAGCATCTGATGTGCCATCTAATAAATATGCCATTAAATTGAAATATGTCACTATCCGTTATATTGGAGACATTTTTATATTACTGACTAAAAGGCTGTGACTTCTTTAATTCAGCTATAGATAAAACCCTGATGTGTCTCTGTCAGGACAGACAAAGAAAGGCTTTTGTGAAAGTTTGAGTAGTTCTGATGTAATGACAGCCGCTCTGCATGCAAATGCTCCGGGTCGCGTCTCACTGAGGATCTGATATCGAGACCGCATTTACACTCTATTATATGCAAAGGAAGTGATCATTTATTTAAAAATAAAGTGACTTCGTACACTTTCAGGCAAGACATTACTAATGCAAATGATAAAGTATTACTGTGATGAACTTATTTCATGCAGTTATATAATAAGAACAAGCAGTTCAGAAATCATGCGGGTGATGTTGAACTTTTCTGGTTTAATAACGTGCGTCAAAGTTAACAACATCACTAGGAGTAATAATGAGGAAATGGGACATGTTTTGGCTGATCTGGTTGTAGACAAATGACTACTGTGTCCATATGGGCCACCAATTTCCTTATACTGTAGCAGGTTTCGTATTAGTTTGTGGTACCAGTTGAGTTTCAATAGAGTGAAGAATAGAAAGTTCCCCAGTTTCACTACACCAGTTTCTTTTTTTGGGTGATCTGAAAGCAATGCATCAGTGAGACATGATGTCATATAAATACCCAAGCAATCCATTTCTCGACCTGTAAGAATTACAGAAAAACCCACTTTAGCATCTTTGTATGGGTTTTGTCTGGAAGCATAAGATCAAGGGAATAATTCACCCAAAAATAAAAATTCAGTTTTGGCTGGTCATTCAAAACCTGTATATGACTCTTTCTTCTGTGAAACACAAAAGAAGCTATTTTGAGAAATGTCTGAGTGGTTTTGTGTCTATAAAATGGGAGTCAATGGAGGCTAGTGATGTTTGGTCACCTATGTTCTTCAAAATATCTTCTTTTGAGTTTTGTAGAAGAAAAAAAGTCATACAGGTTCGAAATGACATGAGGATGATTAAATGATGAAATAACTTTCATTTTTGGTGAACTACCCCTATAAGGTGTGCAACCTGGGACTTACACCAAACTCTACAACTTGATCTTTAAGAACATCATTGCTATAACATGTTAACGTTAACGAATAAACTTTATTGTGATGGAACAAAAGATGTGCCTGAGAGCTCAGATGTCCTATATTAGTCAATTTCCAAAATGACAGTACGCCAGTTCAGCCTGTTTTCCTGTGTTAGCACACCCTCCACCTGTTTCAAGTCCCACATGACATCATCACAGCCCCTTCCCAGTGCATGTCTAAAGTCAGTGGCCACAAAGACAAGCGCATGACAAGCAAACACTGTTCGAATGGGCTATTTGTCTGAGCAGGCAGCGTGGCGTCTCCCAGTCTGCGTGAACACTCTTTCGTCATGTTACATTTCCTCTTCTTCATCTCTTCCTTTATCTGTTCTTTGCTCTCCTCCTCTGGTTCCCCGAAGTTCAGTTTCTGTCTCTGTCACATCCTGATTATAATGTCATTATCTCATTAAAACTGCCATAGATGTAAGAGAGAGTGAGACGTCTTAGGGCACAGAGCAATGTTTACGCTGTAAGCAGAGGTACTTTCTTGTCATATAAAGATGACACTTTGTCACCGTTCAGTGATCTATAACCGAACTCCCATCTTTCCCTTCTTCTGGACTTTGTCAGGTTGACAGGTACTTAACATTTTCTTTATGTGCAGTGTCTATACAAATCTGTGCTGTGCACTTTATTTCTGTAAATTTTCCTTGAGCTGAAGTACAGTAAAAATGATGGCAGCTGGATGTGTTCCATATAGATTTTTTAAGTACTTCTCTCTTATTTCATTAATTTTTATAGAGTGGACAAATCTGGGCCGACCGCTCTCATCAGTTACACTTTAGAGATGAAGTTGCTCTGTCAGTGCATCAATCCCCAAATGCATTTTAATTTCTTTGTCTTTATTTAAAATGTGTTTAATAACAACACAAATTGCCAACTTAATGAAACTGATCGTAAAGATTGAAAGACTTTTATGCAAACAAAATATGGATGCTATGTAAAAGATGGACATTAGAGGGGAGTTACAGCAATGATCACAATATACAGTGGGTACACTAGCTCAGCATCACTTGGAATGCTAAGGTCATGGGTTTTATACCAATGTAGTCATTAAAACATACGTCAGGTAATGAAAAAACATCTATTTGATAGACAACAACAGTTTAATATATAAATAAAAAGACAAATCATGGAATAACACAGCGCTGCAAAACCTCCATCATTTTATAAAGAAAATGAGTTATGTTCTCTCTTTCTCAGTCAAGTGTGCCTCAGGTCTCTCAAGATTTATTGACAAACGTTGGTTGGCTTCAGGTTGCCCAACTACAGTTTGGAGCCTTTGTTTTCTCCCTGAACTAAAAACTGAGTAGAATGTTTGTATTAATGTCCGATTAGGTATGCAGAAGTGAGCTTTTGCTGACTTGCTGCGTTGACCTTAGAGAGTCGAGAGAGACGTGTTCACTGAATAGCCAATTCAGAGTTCATTTGTTTGAAATGTATTCCTCGTGTTTCAAGCAAAAATAAACATATAGGTGTTTTGTTTACTCTATTGCTCAAATTTTAACCAATTGTATTTTATTATTTAGATTTGGCTTCAGCAACAACGGAGTGCTCTTATTTTTAAAGCAGCATTGTTCGTACACGAAGGGCAATTTCACATTGTTTTGTGAAGAACCTTCTTTTTAACCTTTTTTAATTTTTTGTTTAAAATGCTGCTCTGAGACGTGTCTTCCTTCAACTCCAGCTGAAGCTCTTAAGGATTATATAGCAAAAATCAGGATGGAAACAGCAGGATTACCGACTCGTGTGGGCTTTCTTAACACTTCACTTTTAACTGTTTGAGTGCGTGTCGCCTGTCAGCTCCTCTGCCAAAGGGATTAGAATTCACTTTGAAGACCTCGCTTTATGATCATGTCACATTAAACTGCGTTCTTCATTGCTCGTTTGACATTAATGTAGGTTTATACACACACTAATAGAGGCTCTTTGATGCCACTGGAGTGCAGTGATGCATGACTGATGATTGAATAAAAAAAACCCTGCACATAAGTGTTTAGTTTGATATTGTTAAATCAAGTTCAGCAGAAAGTTTGTGTGCCTGTCTTCTGTATTCTTCTTCAATCGTACAGACACAAAACCAATACCGCTGTTCAGTAACTAACATTCTTCAAAATATCTTCTTTTGTGTTCTGCAGAAGAAACAAAGTCATACAGGTTTGAAAAGACAAGAAGGTGAGTAAATGATGATAGAATTTTCCTTTTTGGGCGGACTATCACTAAAAAAAGAGCAAACCTGCTGATTTTGCACTTGTCGTGTTCATTTCTTCATGACCTCACAGCATATATGACTCACACGAGAATCAGAGCATTTGAATGAACTCCGTCGCACCGGGAACACAAACATAGGGAGGAATCTCCAACATTAAAAATTACGGCTGGTGAGACGGTGAAGAAATGCACCCATCGGAGATCTCAAAGGGGAGGATGTCACACCACGTATTTGCTACAGCGCTCCGAGGATGTGGATTATGAACATTTTTAATTATCCCTATCACCCCGAGGCCGAGCCATAAATGTGTTTGTGTCTTCGACTTAAAGTGAAATCCATTTCCACAAACAACCACCCCAAAGTTTTCCTCGCGTAAATCAAGTGCGCGGAGAGGCTCGCAGTTCTCCTCCCTGTCACTTTCCTCAGAGCCCTTTGGCAGGGTCTTGCAGTAACTTCTGGCCACGTTCTGGAGGAGATCCACCCCGGGTAATTGCGGCCTCCTAATTGCCCAGGCACCGCTGGGCTTTGTGAGGGGAGACAGCAGCCCGTGCTCGCCGGCAGCCCCCCCGTAAATGAATGCCATGTGCTGGGAGTGAACGCCCGAGTGAGTGGCTGCGCCGGAACGTTCTTTGAGGTGGCGCCGTGACGCCTCCGGCTCCATCGCTCCGTCCCGGCCCTGCCAAGAGCAGCATAGTTCAGTTCTTACGTCTCTCAAGACACACCTCTCTCTCTCTCACTCTCTCTCTCTCTCTGGTGCTTTATTCTTTCATTGGGTTTCTCTCTGTCTCCATAACACTCCCTCACTTTCTTTTGCTTTGTTTTCCTTCTCAGAGTTTCCACTCGTTGGCGTTCTTGATCTCTCAGTCTTTGTGTTTTAATAACGTTCATGGGACGTTACCACTTATTGGCAGCAGAGAGGTAGCCAAGTCTCCCTTTCAAAACAGGGAATGCCCACCTCTGGAATGCTAGCATGTGCCAGCCTCTGTGGATAGATGACCCTGCTGGCTCTATCCAGGATCTCCTGATGTCACTCTGAGCGCGTCCTGACATCTGTCTATAAAGCGCTTGTGCTCAAAGTGCTTGGGAAACCCTCATATTGCTGCCCAGCTCAAACAAACATATGCACAGCACAAGGCCACTTTAATGGGCTGATGTTGACCACATCTCCATTATCGTATTATAGTGATTTTGCCATGAAGTTTGCATTAAAATAGTCATTTTATCATTTTGACCGCAGGCCTGCAGCACAAATATCTTGCACCCTCTTTATGGTAACTATTGTATTTAAATACATTCATACACAGCCAATTAATATTTATTTATATATAATCATAATGTTTAATAATTCTGTAATATACAACACAATCCAGCCATTTCTGATGTCTCCCAAAATTCTGTACGTTTTGTAACATGAGCAAAAGTAAAAGCATACATTCACACCTTGATATGCATCATAGGAAACTTGATTACTTTTATGACTTAAAACGGTGTTCTCACTGTTGTATAAATTGGGGATTTTCACAGAAAGACTCGCCAACATTTCTTACTCCTTCCCAAACTCTTTACGAGATAGGTGCATTTTTTCCCAGGCTAGAACAACAGCCATTTCCCTGTGGAGCTGAATGACTGACTGTAAGTCTCTCACACACACATCAGACGCCCCCCATCCTGCCCTACGGAGAAGCAGGAAATGTCTAAAAATAGGCTCGATTAAAGGTATATTATGGCAGGGACACATGAGAAGGATGTACTTGTGTAAGAGAGAGAGTTGCTCCTCAGCATTCCTGCCTCTGTTTCTCATGTGAAAGTTTGGGAAAGAGCCCAAGCAGCTGAGAAGTGGCCCGTTTATTTTCCTTAAAGGTTCAACATTCTCTGTGTCACAGTTCAGAGAAAGGAGCATTGTGTGTGTGCGTGTGTGTGTGTGTGTGTGTGCGCGCATGTCCATTTAAACATGGGACAAGTGTGACATGTTTCATGTACAGTACAACACCTATTCTATTCTATTCTATTCTATTCAATACAACACATGCATTTTCCTAACGCTGTTAAAGGTCCAGTGTGTAATTTTTTTGAATGATCTGTTGACAGAAATGCAATATAATATACATAACTATGTCTTCAGAGGTGTCTAAAGACCTTACATAATGAAGCGTTATGTTTTTATTACCTTAGAATGAGCTATTTCTTTCTGCATAGATCACATTGCATGGAATTCACCATGTTGTTTCTACAGTAGCCCTAAACAGACAAACTGCTCTACAGAGCGCAATTTGTAAAAACGTTATCTCCTAGCAAGAAGCAAAAACGTGACGACATCTTTGTCCTGTGTTAGCCACCGTAGTACTTCGAAAAGAAGGTGGAGGGGTGGAGTGAGCCGTTGGTTGCAATTCACAACCTCACCACTAGATGCCGCTAAAACCTCCACATTGCTCCTTTAAGTGCATTCACACTAATCTTTTCTATTTTATTTCTTAATAATAATACATTTATTCATTTTCCAGATGCTTTTACGCTTTTCTGTTCAGGACACATATTTGTCAATATGCTCTCTATCAGCTGTGCTCCAAAATATTATTTTATTGACTTCTCAGGTTTGACTAGGCTTTTAACAAACAGGGTGCAAATGTGCATTGCCGCGCTTCTGTGTGTGTGTGTGCAAACGCTGCCGTCTGCACTGCACCTGAGCAGCACTTAATGAACGGAAACCTTGTAAAATTATCTTTGTTACAGGCACGCAAATAAAAGCGCTGCCTCCCAAATTTCAGTAACTTCATCTCGCCAAAGGCAACGCAGTCCCGGCGCAGCCTCTCCTTTTCATCATCCTCAAATCAAGCCTTTCAAATCTGATTAGAGATATCCCTCCGATGAATGTATACAAATGAAAAGTCCTGCACGGCCCTTTTCCCTCCGAATTTTCATATGCACGTTTGTCTTTCGACACCCAAGAGAAGTGGAGAAAATGTTGAGCACACATTTCTAGGCGGAATCATTCGGGCCAATTACAAACACATGGTACCACAGGGAGAAATAAATTGAAATTTGAGTTTATCGGCTGAATGCAGAGCAGAACAAAGACGGCATACCTGCAAATATCAACCTCTGGCAGCACATGACATGGTGGGCCGCTCTGAATTGTTTCTTTGGACATGTCACATGATTTGGGCCGCTTGTTGGCTGACATCTTGGTTTATCTTTAGTTTTGCAGTGTTTATTATGCCTCCATCATTCCAGCACCAACGCTGACAAAATCCGATTGAATGGTTTGGCGAGATGAGGTCTTTCACACTCATGCACCAGAACGCGAGCCAGAGCGAGGGACGCCACATCTGGATCTGTCTCCTCGTGAAATTAGTTCAAAGACGCATGGGCTCCTTGATTATTTAAACATTGTTCAAGCCAATTGAGGCGCCTTCTTTTCAGAGGGGATGGAATTGTGTAAAAATACACCGCAGTCACTTCGACACCCCTGTAAGAGCGGGGAAACTGGGGTGGGGGAGGCGGAAAAAAGAGAGAGGCTCCATACGGAGGACTTCTGTGGGCAGCGTGTGTTTGCTTTGAATCCTCTCAAGACATCACATTGCTTCAGGGAACCTTTTGACGTGGTCTTTACTCTTTGCGTGAGGCTTTGATGTGGTCTGGATGAGGGTTATGTAAATCAAACCCATAAAATACGGAATCGCTTGCTAGATTTGAGCATCTACAATGCCGCTGTGGCACATGGAACATTAACGGATTGCAACGAAATATATGCACGCTCGACCTCTTATGTGATATGAAGGACGAGCGGCGAATAAAGACGCGGAAAGTTTGCGACACCGTGTTTGTGTTGAGATGTGATGAGATGTGGCGCCTCCAACTGACCTCCGATCGCAGATGAAGGGAGTACAAATGCGGTTGAACGGCACCAGCTATTTTTAGGGGCCCCAGTCCGAAAAGTCTGTCGCGACTCCGATGTGGGAAAAGTGTGTCCTTTACACTCCCCTGTCGCCTGATGCATTCCAGCTCTACGAGTAGAGGAGAGGGAGAGAGGGCACGTTCTAAAATTGCATCACTGGGAATATGTCTGTGTAGTTATGTTGACATAAGGGATTTAAAAACGTGAGAGTCAGGCCATCATTATTAAACAGGTCACTGTCATATCTGGCACACAGAGTGCAGGAGATCCTCCTCCTCCTCTGTCTTTTCTCTCTCTCTCCGTCTCTCTTGTATCAGAGGAATGGCATTCCTGAACCATTTCATTGCAGAACAGGAAGTGGGTCTGGGGCCAAAAATGATTAGGGGCTGGGGAAAACATAACATCCCCAATGCCTGAGTGCTTTGGTGGGAGTTTTGTGGCCTGACACTGTGTCAAACACATGTGAGATAGCAGTCCCTACACTTCGGAGAGCAGATCCAGCGTCTTCTGGCTGCGCTACCTGACTCCCACCCTGAGAAAACAGCCAAACTCGCAGGCCTTGGGGGATTTTAGACAAACAGGGAACTGTAGGAATCAAAACTGCAATGCTGATTTAGTAATAACAATACGCTGGATGGGTCTCTGTGTGTTTTACAATATGAATGTGCTATTACGGAGATGTATTAGGCAACGTGTGATCGCTGGGAAAAGCAAATTGACAGATTCCCCCTGAAAAAGAAAACGCTATTCTCCGTCCAAATCTCAACCGTGGAGATTAATTCAGTCTATTGTTGTTTTAAACAGCCCTCCGAGCTATAAAAGTTGCATATAACCTATTGCAACACCAATAAATATCACGCTATCCCAAAGCCGAAATGGCATGAGTTGAGCGCAAACAGTTAGCGTATATGTGATGGAATACCAGGAGCTCAACTGATTTGACATTCGACTTGTGTTTCCCGCGCAGTTTGCGATTATGCCCCATCCAAATCCACTTGGCAGGATGCGTACCTCAGTTATTAATATTCCGCCAGAGCTTAGAGAAAATAAACTCCCTGTCAGAGCGTGTTGCCATAGCATCTGCGGCCACCACAGAAGTCAAACTTTATTTGGCAGGTCCAAAATGGCTCCGCATGCCTCATTGTTCTCAATGGCTTCATTTTACAAAGAGGCCCCTTTTCAGAAGATGTCAAATTTCCGTTTATTTGCTCTCTACATTAATCATGTCTTTCATGAACGGAGGATAACGTTTTTGTCTTATGTTTTTTGAGAGAAGAAAAGCTGCAAAACAGGAAGTATCTTGCAGGGCACGAAACAAGGGATCAATCATTTTTAGCAAATACCGTAAATAAAAAGACTGGCTTTAGTGTCCCACTGGTTATAGCCTTGCACACTTCAAGCATGTCCATACTAACTGCCTGGCTGACTCTTAATCACAGATTATTCATAATATCACAATATGAAATTAACATTTAAACATAATTCCAGATGAAAACACAAGCAAAAAAAGATTTCGAGCTCTGGTGTGGAGCATCAGCACTTTGAAACACACATTGCATGCATTCATGTAAAAGATGTCTGTCGACAAGCAAGAGTATTTAAACAAATACCTTCATAGACCACTTTGGATAATGTAAACACTGTTAAAAGCACTTCTGATTTCCGTTTTTTATCTTTCAGTACATATTTTATTTAATCTTAAAGATATTCGTTTAACATTTTAATTCAGTTATACATGTTCTGTTGTTTGTATTGTGTTTAAACATTTGTGCTGCAAAAAACTGAAAAATGACTTTTTTCTGGACCAGCGTTGTATCATTGTTTATGTTTTCCAAAGTGGTCTACATATTTGTTTATCTACATAATGTAATGAAATTTTTTTTATATTTTACATATTTATCTCATATTAAATGTTTTATCTATTTAGTTTATATCCAAGTCTATATAGGTCACATAGAATCAAATAAAAAAACAATAAACTCTCACTCAGTTAAGTTCTCTCACCATACTACACTGTTTAATACCGTGCATAAAATTAAAATAGTCATTTTTATGTCAGCTAATGTGTAATTGTCTAGTCAAAAGATCAGTAAATATATTCTCAGATGTCGACTGAGCCACACAGCGAGATGGTGAGAGGAGATTCAATAAGGAAGTACGACGATTTCCAAGTGACAGGCCAAACGTACCAGAAAGCCTGAAGGAGTCAGGAGCCAAAGAATACACTTTATAGACACAAATACTCGTAAATTGGGAATGTCACCTTAAAGTCGGGCATTTTTATTATTGTTAGTGGAGCTGCTGAGAGCCTCTGGTAGTTTATTCTCAAAGACTCCAGTCGTTCCCGGGTCCAGGAATCCATCGTCTTCCTCCTGCCTCTCTGTGAGGGAATGACAGGGTGCCGGGGGCATTCACTAGACCTTGAGCTGATTGATGGCAAATGGTTAACCTATCTGCTCACAGGACAGGATTATGTTGGGTTTCATTAGGTAGATTGAATTCACTTCTGTTACAAAATAGTTTTGTTAAAGTAAAAGGGGAAGGCATAGACAGTGAGAACTGCTAAATGTGGTGACCTGAAAATAAAACTGCTTTTCTCAGCAACAATGATTCTGTAGAAGGTTTGGAGTTGTTTAAATGTGTGGTGGCATACTTTTTATGATTTGCCCACTTGACTGTTTGCCTGTGTTTGTTGTGGTTTACTAATTTAATCTCCAGAGTTTAAAGACAGAGATATAAACACTGACATTTTACAGTTGCATATGGTTTTTACATTATTTAACCATAAGTTATTTTAGGTAGAACAACTTTGATAAAAAATCACCAACATTGACAAAGCATAGGAAATAACTGGTAATGCTAACACTATTTCTGATAACTAATAATCTTTCTACTGCTCTAGTTTCAATAAACTATATTTAACCTTTGTCACTCATAAATCCAACACTTGATAAAAAAATCACTCTTAATAAACAATTACTTATTTCCAGTCCAACAAACAGCAAACATGCTGCAAAATCAATGATTATAATTTTTTACACAGGTTTATGGTCCGTTCGGTGATCAAAAAAAGCAGTATCTACCCGATCCCCTCTCAGTGCCAAGTGGAATAGGGCAACAGACAAAAGAAACATTCATATATTCCAATTAGATTTGACACACTTCACTGGCTCCAGTGTGTATGGGGGTCGGAAGGTCCACTTGCTGTCTGTTTTCCATTTTTGTTGGTGTCTGCAAATTAACAAAGAATGAGTGTGTTGCGTTTTTATTTTACCTCTTTAATTACTCAGTTTGAGATACAAACACACGCACACAGCTTTTAATACTTTGCAGTTATTGTATTAAATGTTTTCACGTATTTACGAAACGCGTTCTGTAGAACAGTTTGTCCATAGGGCTACTGTAGAAACAACACAGTGAATTACATGTAAGGGGACCCACGTTGTATATAGACAAAAATAGCTCATTCTAAGATAATACAAACATAACGCTTCATTATGTCATGTCTTTACACCTCTGAAGAGTTATGTGTGTTGTATTACTGTCAATAAATCCTCCAAAAAATTACACATTGGACCTTTAAGAATGACATGAAATCAATATTCTGTCTCTCATCATATTTAATAAGACTGATTTACCTGATTATTTTATGTTATGCTAATAAAAGTTCAGATCGAGAATAGTACCTTAAAGGAACAGTTCACCCAAAAATGAAATGTCTGTCTTCATTTAATCACCCTCAAGTTGTTCCAAATCTGTATACATGTATTTGTTCTGTGGAACACAATAGAAGATATCTTGAAGAATGTAGAAAAGTAAACAGTTCTGGGGCACTTTTGACTACCACTGTAATTTTTCCTACTATGGTACTTAATGGTGGTCAAGACATGTTTGTTTACAAGCATTCTTCTAACCATCTTTCTTTGTGCTCATCAGAACAAAGACATTTACACAGATTTGGAACAACTCGAGGGTAAGTAAGTTATGAAAGAATTTTTATACTTGGGTGAACTATCCTTGGTTAGTTGTAACATTTTAACTTTTAAAGTGTGTACACTAAACTATATACACTAAAACTAATGAATTTACATTGGAATGTCACAGCATTGTTCCACACTGAGACTTTATTTTGGACTTTAAATACCAATGTGCAGCCTCAGGCCCGATTCACATTTCTCATCTAAAACTGCGCTGAAAACGCGAGCCGCACCGCTTTCTCTCTTCAAATGACCCGTGGTGCGTGTGCAGCGCTCCGAAAAGTTTAACTATTTCCATTTCGATGCGGTGCCAATGCGCCTACAAAAATGTGGATGCCGCACTGTGTCGCCCCCTATTTGCACACGCCTGACGCGCGTCTACATTTAAAATAACGAATATGGGTGCGGAAAAGAAGCGAAATGTGAATCGGGCCTTAGGCAACCTTTTAAGGGGAGAGTTGGAGATCATACCTCCATCTTCCTTCTCTCAGCCCTGCAGTTAACGTGGCCGTGTTTCTCAAAACAGTAACTCAAACCTTTTTTGTGTGTGCCGTAAGCAGGCTCGCTTCAAATAAGGTAGACCACAGACCAATGCTGTCAACTACACACAGGTTTGTCAAATGTCAGCCAAGCCACGATGCCGCCTTCAAAAGGACCACTGCTCAAATTATATGTCAGATGAGAAGCTTTAAAACTGTTGAAGAAAAAATGAGAAGAGGCGGCTGATTTGGTCTGTACTGTTTTATTTTTCAAGTTTGTGAAGTTTCCCTCAAATACCTGCGGAGGCCGGAGATGAGGGACTAAGTACAAAACCTTGCTCACTGGACCAAATGTTAGACAATTGACTGTGCTTTATGTCAGGAGGTACGGACTGCAAAACCACAGCCGTGTATAAACATGTTATTAAGTGGTAATGACAACTTAACTAGTTTCCATCATTTTTCTCTTGAAGCGTTTCCATGTGCTTAATCAACAGAAGCAAACGGCAAAGCCTATGAATGATGCAATATTTCAAAGTGACAAGTATACATAATCTGTTCCAATCATATCATGTTATATGACATTATTTTATATTAACGGCATTTAAAGACATAATTTAAATATGTTTAACTTGATATTGATCTCTTGAAGCGTAAGAACGTTTAGAAAATGTCATGATGTGTCAGAACAAGAATCTGACACAATATTCCATATTCCTCAATCTGACAATTTACAAGGAGTGCAGCATGTTGCAAAATACAGCAAGAGTACAAATTAGTGGCCATACTGTACTCATGTACAGAAACCTCAGTCACATATACAGTGGGCTGAAGAGACAAATGGATGACCAGAGGAGCCAGCGTAGTGTGGTAAAGATAGGTTGTTTTATGCCGTGGAAACAGCTCAAACCTCAGTACTTTCACATTCTTAACAGCCCATAGTGTGACATGAGCCCTTCCACCTCTCTGTTCCTTAGGCTGTGTGTCCATCAAAGTGTTTTAAGGTGTCTGAAAATGCTAGATGCCCTTCTGAAATGCCAGCTATGAGTGTTCATAATTATATAAATAATACAGGTAATAATTTTAATTAAAAAACTTAAAAACTTACATTCCATAAAAAAGAAATAAATATCAAATGTTGATAATAATAATACAATTCAGTATGTAGTATTATTAAATTATTTTATAATATTACATTAATAATAATATTTATAATAATAATAATAAATTGAGTATATTGTTGTCAGGGTTCTGGTAGACGGAGAGCACACCACAGAGGTAGATAAGAAAAAGGAGTTTATTTCAAAAACAGGAATATCCAAAAACAGGTAAGTATTCAAAAAAACGGAATATCCAAAAACAGGTAAGTGTTCAAAAACGGAATATCCAAAAACAGGTAAGTGTTCAAAAACAGGTATATCCAAAAACAGGTATGTATTTCAAAAACAGGTATATCCAAAAACAGGTAAGTATACTTATCGGGGTAAGAATTGCAGTGAAGACAACAAGACTGAACAGGGAAGAACAAAAAGGTGCAAACTTAAATAGAATCCTGATGATGTGATGCAGGTGTGGACTAATCAAAAATGGTGGATGTGCGGTGCATGCTGGGAAACTGAGTTCAGAACTCCGGGGAGAGGGAACGGGTGAAGCGAGCAGGCGGTGACGACATGGGGGGCGTGGCCGGTGGTGCTGAAACCGTTACAATTGTATTATTCAATTATTTTATTGCATTGCATTAACAATAATAATAATAATCAGCATCATCATAATAATACAATTTAATAAATTAAGTATATTGTATTATTGTTTATTATTTTATTTGATAATACTACATTACATAATTTAAATTTTAACTGGGCAACCCGAATTCAAAACCTGCCTCCTGGTCCTTTCCCGTTTCCGCCCCCTTTCTCTAACTCATGGTCCTTTCCCGTTTCCGCCCCTTTTCTCGCTATCACTTCGCTTCCCGTCCTCTCTTCCACTGTACTTTTGAAATAAAAAACACACAAAAACACAAATAAAATCTTTAAAAATAATAAAAATGAATAAATAAATATATCCCCCATCCTTTCGCCGCTGTGATCGGACGGTTACTGTATTGACATGCCATATGATATGTGAAGACTCCAGATGCAAAATCCTCGAAATGCTATAAATATCAATGAAATTATATAAAATGAATATCAGGTCATAGATTACTAGATATGACATTTTTGCAACAAAGTAAGGGAACAAAGCATACAGGTCCACATGTATGGGTGTGACTGGTAGGAGGCAGACGTTTGCTATCACATTCCCTCTGAGAGATTCCGGCGTTCCAGAATTGAGGCTGAGGTCTGGCACATGGACGCTCAGTTAATTTTACTCTCCATGCCTATTTCACTTGGAAGGCTGTCTGAGGATGTCAAATGTGATCGCTGACCATGATGGTTAGCATCCTTTGACCGCTGTTTACAAGCGAGTTTTCTATCAACCTGATCGTTGGTGAATATCGTGGAAGCGGTTTCAAGGCTCAGGGGTGAAGATAAACATGCAAGGCCATGCTGTTTTAAGAAGAGTTACACAATAAAGTTAGGGATATGACATGCTGCTTGAACTTCATGCAAAGCTGCTAATATAGCTTGACAAAAACTTCTATAGACAGACAGATGGAAAGAAAAAGAAAGAGACAGAGAAACAGATAGACAGA
Source organism: Triplophysa rosa (assembly GCF_024868665.1). Taxonomy (NCBI): domain Eukaryota; kingdom Metazoa; phylum Chordata; class Actinopteri; order Cypriniformes; family Nemacheilidae; genus Triplophysa; species Triplophysa rosa. Next base: position 13,037,054 of record NC_079895.1, read on the forward strand.
GGCACATTGGCCGTGTCTCAGATGGCACCCTCAGCCCTTGTGGTCCTTCTTTAAGTCTACGTTTTGCTACACGGGCTGTTAATAGCAATAATCCGCTGTGGAGTCCAACCAAGCACAGACCGCAAGCTGAAGTGCCATTTGGGACAGGGCCATTATAATGTTGACAGCTTTATGTCATCACCTCACCAAGCAATTTTTTACTTTAACGCTTTTCAAATTTGTGCTTTTGATAAAAACGCATTTTGATTTGCATTAGGTTGGCATTGTGGCTTAATCACGGCTCCTGCAAGTGCAAATGTGAGTTTCCCGATAAATATTCTACATGAGCAATGCCTTCACTTTTGGGGGGGCTTTACTAAAATATTTCTGAGCTCAAATATAGAAATCCAGTCCTATGCCCATTCGCATAGATAATCAACATAGATCATATGCATAAGGATTTATAAGGTGATATCTAAATATATACTGTATGAAACACAGCGTTATTCATTCAAGCCAAACTAATAAGATGATTACATGTAACAACATCTGTGCATCTCATTTTAGACTCAACACAAACCAACACATGCACAGAGACATGTGTCCTCAGATGAGCTTGTAATTCCATGGATAAATGCTTTTAAAAAGCTAAGTTATATATATTTATTTATTTATTTCCCCCATTATCTGTAGGATGCTTACTGTAATCTGATTATTGCTGCAACATCTGAGCATTTTTTCATAAATTCCCTTCTGCCTTAAAACATAATGCAGGTAAACACATCCAGCTATTCAACATCTACAGTATTTAAAAAAAAAGCAGAAAGTATACCTTGGTTGTAAATCCTGACCTCTGTGTCCTTCCTCAAAGGCCCAATGATCGGTCACGCAGGTCTGAGATCAGGCGTGTTGAGACCATTGTGTTTCCCTGAACAGATGCCTTTCAACCGGGGACAAATATTTGTCGTCACAATTTCCGAGGCGCAAAAAGGTTCAAACAAGCCATAAATCTGTGTAATGCCTCCAAATGCCACAAATCTGGAATAGCACATCTATTTGGCAGATGTTGGAACCAAACGATACAGTAAAAAGGCGCAGGAAAATGTGGGAAAAATTTTTTCTTTCTTTAGCCGCTTAGATGGCGTGCAGCGCTGTAGTAATGTGTTAAAGTGCAAAAGTGACACATGACTTGATTATACATTTCTGTGAATTAAGAACCTTTCATGCCTTAAAGAGAAAGAAAACCATGTTTACTTAAAACACGGATGGTTACTCAAACAGCACATCAGCGTACCAGTAATGTAACATTTTAGCCATCTGTTAATAACCTTGATGCACTAGTGGAATAATAGCGCCGCATCTCTGAGATTTCTGAAACAAAGACAACGATCATCACCATCGAGTAAAAAAGGAGCGTAAAGTGATCAGTGATCCGCGGGCTCCCCCAGCCCTGGTAAATTAAATGAGTTTAAACTTTTATCAAAGAGACACCAAATTATAGCTCAAATACTTCCATCGACAACATATAATTTTAAATTCACTAAGGAGATGCCTTTGCTGCCAAAGAGTGTGGTTTTCTTTTGAATGTTTTTCGCATATGACAGGCTACAATTATTCACTCAGAGTAAAATGTCGCTGATGTTTTTAAACAGACATGCGCCTCTCACCTCAATTAATCAGTCCAGTGCATTTTCGAGAGTTTTTACCGCATTCATTCAAATTGTTTTCAATGACATCTGAAGAGACGCTCACAATCACAATAACAACAGAATAATCATATCAAATTTGTGGCGAGAGACTGCCAGTATAATGGGTACACTTTCTTAGCCTAGGGTAATTTAATACAGTTCCAGTTTATTGGTGGATTCGTTTCAATTTCACCTAAACAGGAAACGTGAAGCATTTTCCAAGAAACTTGAAGTTGGTCACCTGATAGTTTTGAGGTTCCCTGCTACATTTTTGCAGTTTAAGAAGTTTCTGGATTCACCAGGACTTTTACTTCAGATGGTGTCAGAAGAAAATTTGGAGATCTGCCTTTCACTCTCTGATTTAAAGCGGGGAATTACAACAGCACATTCTACAAACATTATTCGTCATATACTTGCTGAGATTGAATTGCACAAAAACGTGGGACCCTGTGTACATTGTGCGACAGTCATCACCTAAAAGCTGCATAAATACTGAGGTTTAAATAACGAATTATGGTACTAAAGCCCAGATTATACTAGCTCTCAATATAAACGGGATTTGGGGAGCTAGGCCCACTGGGCTCATGTCCATGGCGACTCCTGGTTTTGATAGATTGGAAGGGTGTCTCCCTGTTACATATAATGGCATAAACTCTAATTCTTTAAAGACATTCAAGAATGTTTCCCCCTCTTTTAAATTCACAAATCTCACTGACTGCTTGCCATTACCATCAACCTTGTCTTTATTCCAGTTTTCAAAGACCTGCGGTGAAATCTGAACTGGACGTTTAAGGGAATGGAACCTGATTGGTTGTAGAAATCCTCCTTCAGGATTAAAATCATTACGCTTGCAGTCTGCTCATTATGATATCAAGATGCTTTGTGGAACAAAAACAGCATTAAAAAACAATTTTAGTATTAGGGTGTTTCTTCAAGTACTTTAACTATAGGCTATTTTTTATTTTACCCTTGGCACTTTTAAAATATGTAAGAGTATAATACAATAAAAAACTTTAACGTTATTCATATCACTGTACAACAAAAAATATGCGTTTTTTATGTTAACCTAGATATGATGGTCAAGTTATGTGTACTTTTTTTTCCAAAGGAGACAAATGTTTAAGTGAAAAGAGTGCTTGACATGAAATAGTGCTTGAAGTGCATCACATTTATTGTGTGTCATTTGTAATTAAGATGTAATATTCTCAATTACAAGACACATTTTTCGTATGTATTTAAAAGAACAGTTCACCCAAAAATGAAAATTCTGTCTTCGTTTACTCACTCATTTACTGCTTGTAACCAAACAGTTCCTGGCCATCATTGACTACCATAGTACACAGTAAAATCGCCAGTGTTAAAAAAGGTCAAGTCCACACTCTCAAAGTGTGGATTATATAAACACTGTGAGAGTTAATTTGACCCTTTTTAACACTGGCGATCTTGCTGTGTTCTGTTTCATTGGCTTTGTGTTCTTTTTTGTTTGTTTATTTGTTTCTTGTGTTTCCTTTTGCCCTAGTTAAATGGTTCTCTCATGAATTTCTTTAGTCAATGTTTATTGTCACCTGTTTGTCATTAAGTTACCTTGGTTATCATCTGTACACAGCAAAATCTCTAGTGTTAAAAATGGTTAAATTAACTCTCACAGTGTATATATAATCCACACTTCTATAGTGTGGATTATATATACACGTTGCGTGTTAATTTAACCATTTTTAACACTGGCGATTTTGCTGTGTAGGAACAATTACTACGGTAGTCAAAAGTGCCTCAGAACTGTTTGCTTTCCTACATTCTTCAAAATATCTTCTTTTGTGTTTAACAGAACAAAGAAATTTACAAATAAATTTTCCCACTATGGTAGTCAATGGTGGCCAAGAACTGTTTGGTTACAGGCATTCTTCCAAATATCTTCCTCTGTGTTCAACAGAACAAATACATTTACACAGATTTACAACAACTTGAGGGTGAGTAGTAAATTAAGACAGAATTTTGAATTTGGGGTGAACTGTCCCTTTAAGACATTTTTGCCTTTGAAATTAGCCTTAGCAGTACAAAATCGTTTTTCCCTAAATTATTTTTATTCCAAAATAGTCCACCACAGAATGCTTTTCTAACACAATACATCATTTTTGTGCAATATATATATCATTTGTTGGTTCAGAAAAGTTACACTTCATCTTCCTGTCATTCATGTAATTCTATTGTTAGAACACAAATAAAATAAATCAGCGAGAGTGTGAAAGTGTGTTTAAGGGGCCAAAAGTGCCCACAGTTAAGGAGAAAAGGCCTTTAAGCATATGGCGTGTCACTAGTGCCAAACTATTCTCACAAAAGAACCCGTCCTGCTAAAGATGCACAACAAAGAAAAACAGAGATCATTGAGAAGGTCACACTGAACACTAGTCTAGATTAAAGAAATAAAACAGGTCTTCATCTACGGGTGTTGTGGCTGGCTGTTCAATTTCAGCACGACACGTCCAGAGGCGGCTCACCAACAGCAATCTGTCCCGTACATCTGTACCAGCATACTGAACACTGCCGGATTAGTTCAGATGTTCCTGTGGACAAGAGCCCCGTGCTCTGGAACTGCTGACACAGGTGGCGTCCTGCTCTCAATCCCGTCCTAAAACGGCTTTGCAGCTGCCCGTCAGAAAATAAAAAAAGAGGAGGCAGAAACATCTGTCCGCAGATTGCTTTTTTAAGACTGATTAATGGAAATAAAGCTGCTCCCCCAAATCCTCTACCTTGTCTAAGTAGTTTTTCCAAGTTGAACGTCCATGTGGTGAGATAAAAAAAATGTCAGGAGCGAGGAGGTCTTGTAAGCCTGGGCTAAATCCTCAGACCGCTAGCTTAATGTGTGGCTGTTTGTCGTTGTAAGGTGTATTAGAGGTCACATTAATACTGCACGTCTGTTTGCGTTTTCAATGTTGATGTGGTTTTGCTATTGTCTTGATGGCTGAGATCTGATAGCATTGTTTTTCGTGGAGAACGTAACCAAAGCTTCTTTATTTGCGCAGGCACAGCCCACTGTGTTTGGTAAAATGTATTGTTGATGGGCTTCATATCACCAGACGCTTTTAAACAAAAAGGCTCTCACGCACATACTACCGTTGCCAATTGTATGTTTCACAGCATTGCATTTATTTAATGCAGTTAACAGGTTTATTTAATCTACAAATTTATATTTGTATAGTGGGAATTTCATTATTATGAGGCTTTGAATATATCTGAAATGTCACAAACAAACAAAACGACAGTTAAAGAACTAGTGGCTAAGAGCCGATAGTACATATACATTTTTTTAAAGGACCAATTTGGAGATTTTAGCAGCATCTAGTGAGAAGGTTGCAAATTGCAACCAATGGCTCACTCCACCCCTCCATTTCAAAGCACTATGGCGGCTCTCACAGGACAAAGATGTCGTCAAGTTTCAAGTACATTTTTTCATAATTTTATTTTTTTAATCACTGTATTCTCTTACAGTTCTCATACTGAAGGCAAATATCAAATTAATGGAAACATTTATGAATATATTCAATATAATTTCAGATCTTTTGTATACATACACTATCTGTACTTAATATAACCAAATTGTCTGCCCCAAAACACACCATTTCTTCTCACTGTAAAAAAAAAACAATCATCAGGGGTTAAGGGCTTTCAAAAATTTTAAGCCAGCTGTTCTCTCTCTGGTCCTCTCTATGAGGAAGCCATCAGGTTATTCAGTGCTGGTTTATTCATTATTGGTTCTTTGGTCCTTTGGAGAATTATTTAATGGTCTGAGCTCTCCTTAGGAGAGCATGCTGGACTATGGACCTCCACAGGTGGAAAATGAATTAGAGGAAGTGCAGTTCATTCTGAAGTACATCGAGTTTTGATTACAGCTGAGAGCTCTTTGTATGTGGTCTCTAATGGCCACTGAGAGCCCCTGACTTGTGGAAGGTGTTGATACAAAGGCCATATCGGGCTAGAGTATAATCACAGTTTGTTCATACACATTCTTCAGCCAGGAGTTTCACACCACACAGAAGAGTAACAGCAATGACAACATAAAGGAATTGAAACCTGTTTGATAATAATAACTTTCATTTATTAAGGAAGTCCTTTACTTGCTTATGTATTTAACTGATAAATTACAAGATAAAAAGGTTGTTTCTGTAACTGTATTGTAAGTGGACCACCTATGCTACACCTAACGCAATACAGGGATGTTTATCAAATATCCTAAAAGCTTTGTGTCATCTTGATCTCCAGTCTGTCCTAATACCCCATTACACATCTGTTGTAGTAAAAGAAAACGTCAATATCTGTAAACACATGAAGAACGTTTTCTTGTTTAAAGGGATAGTTCACCCAAAAACAACAATCTAATCATTTAATCACCCTCTTGACATTTCAAATATGTATGACATTCTTCTGTAGAACACAAAAGACGATATTTTGAAGAATGTTGGTAACATAAAATCTTTGGTCCTTATTGACTTGCATTGGTTTTGTGTCCAATGGAGACCAATGTTTTTGAGTAAACGATGACAGAATTTTCCTTTTTTGTTGAATAATCCTCACAACACTCTACTGAATAACCTTTCTTCTTTCAACATGAGGTCAGTGATACACTCTTAAAAATAAAGGTGCTTCACGATGCCATAGAAAAACCTTTTTTGTCTAAGTGGTTCCATAGAGAACGTTTAACATCTAAAGAAACTTTCTGTTTCACAAAAGGTTCCTTCCGGCATAAAAGGTTCTTCAGATTATAAAAAGGTAGGAAAGAGATGGTTCATTAAAGAGCCTTTGACTGGTAGCCCTTTTCCACCAAGGCAGTTTCGGTGCTCGTTCGGAGCCAGAGCCTAGTTCCAAATCGGTTCTTTGTCTTTCCACATTCAAAGCACCAGCTCCGAACCAGAAAAAGTGGTTCTTATCTAGCACCGAAACGTTGCTGGGCTAGAAGTAAGAACTGCTTGCGTCAGGTGCTGGGGGCGGGGTTACCGTGACCACTGACGAACACTGACCGCCATTTTTGAAATTCAATTCAATTCAATTCAATTCACGATGGACGCGAAACAAAAGCAACTGGTCTGAGGAAGAAACAAACTGTTTTCTTGCACTCTGTTCCTCTGCAGATGTACGCTCGCAAAGCCATGAACATCACAAGAAACGCAACGTCTGCCATTGTTGATGGTGTTTTAAGTTTGGCGCTACCGCGCTAACGTTGCTGGGAAAGATGAGAGGTAGTCAGTGACGGATGACCTCGCTCCCTTGTGGCTCTCTAACCCGTGGAAAAGCAAACCGGTTCTTAGCAGGTTCACCAGTGGAACCAGCTCTGAACCAGCAATAGCACTAGCTCCGAACCAGCACCCGGTTCATTCTGGTGGAAAAGGGGTATGAATGGTTCTTTGTGGAAAATGGATCTTCTATGGCATCGCGTAGTGTAGGAGGTGCTGAAAGTTACAGTTCACCCAAAATGTATAATTTTCAGATAGATGTGTTTATCAGTTAAAATAATATGCCCAAGATGCTTGAGAAGTGCACTGTATTCACTAAAAGTGGCAATTACTTTTTCTTACCCCTTAATATGTTATTTGGGAAAATCTAGCAGCAGATGAATAGATGTGTTAAAATGGTCAGCGTGATTAGCCTGTATTTATTATCTTCAAAACCGGACAAATCCACTCCAATCCGTCATCCACGATAATGTGTGCAACAGTTGAAGGACACACCGCCAGAGAGAAATTATCCATATTTCTACTTAAAAAAGCACTCTGGGACTTTTTAATGTCTATGCTTAACTGGCTGGCACGTCACTCACGATTACGCACAAAGCCCCTGACACATGCTAATTATTCTCAATTTATCAACATTTGTTTGATTGCTGATGACACGGGTGTCACGAGCGGCGCTTTTTCTCATGATGTGTTCACAGTCTTCTCCAAATGAGCTGTTTTTTATTTTCCCCTGCAGAAAAGCTTCCTGTAACGAACGAGCCGGCCCTCGACGTCCTCATTTGTACACACCACCGATGTTCGCCCGGTCATCTTCAGATGTCAGGCAACTGGAAAAAGAACACAATGCTCAGAGCACTTATCTATACATGGTCTCTTTGTGAAGCATGGAATAATTTGAAGTCACCAAAAGCAAAGCATCCAGTGATGTAGAACTTCTAAGAGGAACCCAATTTGTTGCGTCCCGATCTATAAGAGGTCACGCCGTCAAGGATTAGGCCCATATTGATTCACTGGTCAGACTTTGTTGTGATAAAGGAATCGGACCAGGTGGACTCCCGGGTGCATGTTTCTTTCTATAATCCGCGTGTAAAACGGAAGTGTAAATGTTCTGCTTTGTTTAGAGTCACTAAGGCATACGCTTAGGGAAAATCCAGCGTGTTTCCCATTTTAATACCTACCTCCGTGAGGGTAACCAATCCCAGATGTGCTCCAGCGCAAAATACATTTTCACTCGCTTTAAAACGTTTTTTTTTTCCCTTCTGACTCGGGGTCAATGACTTCAGTTTCAGCTGTAGTGGAAGCTAAATATAGATTTATTGAGAGCCACTAAATGACTTGTTTTTAAAGCATTTGTCACTGTGATCCTTAAGCGAACAAATATTTATGCATTTTTAAACAGGGATGTGTCCGGGAAAGTGGCGTCGCTCTTCCTGCGGCTGACGTGAGAACGCAGTTCAGGTTTTACTAAATCATGATAATTGGTCATTTGAAAACAGGGAGGCATATACAAGAAAGAAAAAAGACTACTGTAGTTGAAACTCGGGCCTCCAACATCATCGGGTGAAATATTAGACAAGGCATCATTTCTAAAGGGTAAAAAGGCAGCAATCGTCCTTCTGGAGGCGGCTGTACACAAACCCACATCACATCACAAACTGTGTGAGAAAGTAAGGACCAGGATGGAGGGGGCAGTAACGTGTGAATATGTAGTGTGTTATGATAGCTCTGTATGGGGCCCCCAGAGCGATGTCCTCTCCACGTTTCGGATCACCTTGGGGGTCCTTGCATCCTGTTCTTCTCAAGCAGGGAGAGGTGGGAAGTTCCCCCGACAGGAAGTGGGTCTGTCAGATCTGCAGATTGTGGGGGCTTTGAGAAAGTTCGGGGTGTTTGGTTTGCCCCATGTTTTCCCATGAAGAAGAGCCTCAGGAAGATCTCATGAGCTGAGAATTTAGGTCTGTTTCCTTTTAAATGTTTTAGAACATCTTTGACTTTCTGATCAGATGTCTGTGACCAGTAAAAAAAAACGTCACTGTTTCTTTATATTATTATTTGTCTCAACATCGCAAAATGGGCCTTTGTGGACTACCATTGATAAGCTTGTGTTTGTGTGTAATAAAAAATCATATTGACTTCTGAAGTCACATTTTGAAATGCCTAATCAATTATTTTATATACAAGAGTAATGTCATGTCTTCTAATATTATTGAAGATGTATTATGTACAAAGAAAGAAAATGTAAGAGAAAATAATAGAAACTACAGGGTGTGTATGAAATGTTTAACACACAAATGAGAAGACAAACGCGCGCGCACACATTTATGTATATGTATATATATATATATATGTACAATATGCATATCCATCCATGCTCACATTTAAGCACATTATTTACTATAAGCATTAAATACTAAAAGGATATGAAATTAGGATCTTAGTGAGGCCTGAAGTCAAAAACCTGTAGCCTCTTTCTCTCTTTCTCAGCATCTTCACAGACTCTGACTCACTGTGATATGACTCAGCCTCTGGTTATCCTGATATTGATGTGCAGACTCATATCAAGGCTGCGCTCCCGGTGTCACCCTAAGCCCGACCAAGAAGTTACAGGCCTTAGTGCTGCATGCATGCACAATCCAGGGACACTGGACTAACAGTCTTGCACTGCTGGGAAAATGCCACGGAGGCATCTTAGAGCTGACCCCGAGACTCAAGTGAGCAAAAATGTCAAAAGAATTCAACTTACACTTGGAGTAATACACAAAAATAATATACTGTATATGAAATAAAGCTCATTTTTAATGTACACATTATAAAAGATAATGGTATTATGGGTCAAAAAAGGGTTTAAACATTGTATGGTGTTCATGTTTTTGTTACAAATTGCAGTTGTTACAGCAATGCAAATGTATAGGTTAATACTAAACAGAACATACAAAGCATACATGGTTATTATTTGTCATTTACCTCTGTTAAATTACATTTATGAAAAAGGAGCTATTTTTTATTTGTAAGAAATGTACTAAAAGAAACATCATTATCTTGTAAAATATACATGTCTGAGGTTAAAAAACAATTAACTGGACTTAACTCATCTTTTTTGGTTTAACCACACAAACGTCACATGTCCAAATCTGGCTATTTGGTCCCTTTGCTTCAAAGTGAAATTCTATCATTGTGTTGCACTTATGTTGTTACAATCTTGTTTGACTTTTTCCTTTTAAACACAAATGAAATAATCAAAGCTGATCATTTTCATTCTAGGGTAATGCATTATGATCACTGGCTGTCTGGTTCAGGTGTAACTGTACAAAATGCCTTGTAACGTTCTGCAGAAAAGTGTTTAGGTAACACTTATGCAAAGAAAATATATTTTATAACATATATTTGAAAATATATAGAATAATACATATTGTACAATATTACAATGATGAATTATACAAAAGGAATTGCCACTAATATTGAAAAATAAAAGCAGTTGGTTCCAACATACGGAAATGTGTTATTTAACATATTGCATTTTATTTTCCAGTATATTCCCATGTTGTTGCTGTCCTTCTAAAATCTTGTATCTCTATATTTCGTGATTTTATTTTTTGCCATTAATATTTATATTATTAGCCACCATTTTTTTGCAAATAACCAATAAAAGGTATTACAAAGTGCTTGTCAACTTACAAGCACAGTATTTACACTTAAAAAGTACGGTGCTTTTTACATTTTCAGAAAAATGGTGTTCCCTTACAAACACAAAGTTATTTCTAAATATTACTATAGTATTTGAAATACGTTTGCCAATATGCACATGTATGTTAAAGGGGTCATATGACAGGGCTAAAACTAATATTATCATTTGTTTTAGATGTAATGCAATGTGTATACACGATTTAAAGTTCAAAAACGCTGTATTTTCCACATACCGTGAATGTTTGTATCTCCTCTTTGCCCCGCCTCTCTGAAACGCGCTGATTTTTTACAAAGCTCATCGCTCTGAAAAGCGAGGTGTGCTATGATTGGCCAGTTAACCAGTGCATAGTGATTGGTCGAACACTGCAAGCGTTTCACGGAAATGTAACGCCTCTTACCATATTCGGAACATCATGTTCCCACGCAATTGTACTGACAGGTGATAAAATGTCATCGGTACTTCCTTATATCAATTCGAGCCCGAATCTGATACGGAAAATGAAGATGATCAAGCCGATACATCAACTTTGCCGGCGCAACTTGAGCAGGATGTAAATGATTGGTAAGGTTTTATAAAAAAATATGATGTTAAATAGTTAAAAACTATAGCTAACTGTTTTACCTTTTATATACGATGTTATAAAGACTATAAACAAACAACCATATACATCATACAGAGTTTGTGTGAGATAGAAACAAGCTGGCATTACAGCAGGGAATGGTATAAATAACGCCAGCGCTTTGGCCCTTCTTGATCAACCAGTGTTACGCCACGTCTCGTCGCGACTCAACAAAGACAATAAACCCAAAATAAATACTAAATATAAAAAGACATTATAAACATGACATTTGTTGCCTCTAGTGGGAACATTATTACTGATTATTAGGACTTATGTTGTCTTTTTTCACATTGCGCACTACTTACAGGTTGCGAATCAGAAGCGCCAGCGAAGTTTTAATAGTTGGAATGGCCCCACTTTTTAACCAAAGCTTTCGTGCACTGCCGGTCTTAATCTCTCTCCCAGGTTCATGAAGCAATCTTCAGTGAAATGCGCTGCACAAACTTGAACATTCGGATTGTACTTTTCTGGAACAGTGTTGTAAATAAAATGTAACCATTCGTTTTAGTTGTCTCATCTTTTGGCATGGCAAACAAAGAGTCTTTCTTTTCGCAACGAAACACACAGCGTCTCCGTGACATGGCTGCGGCGGTGACGATACAATGAGATTTACAAGTACGCCCACCTCACTTGCGTTTAGATTTGGGCGGTCTTAAGTCAAATCATGTTACGAAGTGACGTACATTCGTCAGGGTGTGGTTACACGAGGCGTTTCAGGCAGGTCTGGGTTCGCATTTGCTTTTAGATAGAATGCATCTTTTGTTCCGACACTTTAATTTTAGCAATTTTACGTGTCTAATACATGCACGGGCAACTTATAACACACCAAAGACACAGAAAAACACATATTTCCGCCATATGACCCCTTTAAGAACTATGGAACACAGAGAAAATGACATAGACCTCAAAATGAGATGGGTCAACTTGCTCCCCGATTACCCAGAGTCCACTGTTCATAGTGTCACTGCTGTGTCAAAAGGAGAGCACAACCCCTTGGGGACAGGACAACATGGCCATGTTTCAGCGTGTGTTTATTCGTGTGCATTTGTGTTCAGGAGGGCTCCTCTGTTTCCCCTCCCACTCAGGTCACTGGTAATGCACTCGTTGTACATCCTGGCCTCCACGTAGGGGGAAGGAAAAATAAATAGTAGCAAAAGAACGCGTCTGGGATCTGAGGGAGGAATGCAGCGGGGCATGGGAACAGCAATCGCCCACAAGGATACTTTGGCCAGCCATTAAACACCACCTCAGCGTCATTATGGCACGCACACCCCACACCGGTCCCCAGTCCCCCTGCTATCACCCCAAGCATCAGCACTCATAGGGGCTTGAGAAAAAGCGTGTGGGCGCCGACTTCATTCGGGAGTGGGCAGGAACAAGCGGAGTCTCTGAACAACACCTTCTCATTTGCTCTCTTTTCCTCTCTGTGTTTTTCTCACAAACACAAACGCACAGCCTTTCTAAATCTCTGGGGGGGCTAGCAAAATCCTCAAGACAGGAAGGCCTAACTTGCGAGCTTCAGACAGCCGGTTCGGCACTAAGGACAATTTATTTTAACCGTGGGAAGGGGGAGGGCGGTTCGGGTGTTGTTTGAAGGTTTAAAGATGACAAGGCCTAAGGTCCATCGGGGAGGTGGAGGGGGACACATCTTTCCCACGAAGAGCGAAGGCCGGAGGGGTTCAACTCCCCGACTTGCAGGAGCTGACGCACAGAGGAACGATGACTGAGAGAGAGCTGTGTGCAGGACGCTCATGTCAAGAGAGAAGAGGGAGGCAGATAAGGAGCGCTGCCTCATTAGTTTGGCTTATGTTAACAGAACCGACAGTGTAGAGTAGAGAACAGGTCACATGGAGAACGCCGGTTTGATTTTGTACAGGGGTTGGACGGCAAAGGCCAAACACAACAAGTTCCTGAACTTTCCTTCTTGAGCATGTTGCACATGCTCTGCCGTGTTCGGAAGTCGCTGAGAATAAATTGTGTCCCCTGACAGGGCAATTTATTTGCACACGCTGTTTTAGTGTCTGATTCACTAAAGAAATTAAGCGAATAAGTTGATGACAGAAAATCGTTAGAAAATGTGTTTACAAAATAACACAATATTTTCTTACAGGTATTTCCACATTATAGAAACGTTGAATAATGTGGAATTCCTATAGAAATCATGTTGTGACTAAAAGCATCCAAAGGAAATCAAAACTATGTTATATTGTAACATGTTTAAAATAAAAGGTTACCCAAAAATGAAAATCTTGTCATCATTTACTCACCACCCTCTTGTCATTTCAAACCTGTCGGACTTTCTTTCTTCCGCAAAACACAAAAGAAGACATTCTGAAAAATGTTGTTAACCGGCACCCATTCACTTGCATTGGTTTTGCATCCTTAGAAGTGAATAGGTGCCAGAGCTGTTCGGTTGCCAACTTTCTTCAAAATATTATTATTTTGTGTTCTGCGGAAGATAGAAAGTAAGACAGGTTTGAAATGACAAGAGGGTGAGTAAATGATGACAGAATTTTCATTTTTGGGTGAACTATCACTTTAAAGTAGCCACCACTTGAATACATTTGATCCATTTGAGGCTGATCTATCTTCATTATTCACCCATTTAAAAAAATGTATATACATATTTTTCTCAAAAACAATATTAGTTTTCTACTGAAAGTATAATATTTTGGCACAATTATCATTATCATATTAAAATATTTTTAACAGTCTTTTATAAGTTTTGAATGGTATTATATATTATTATATTATACATTATATATTATTATATTATATATATTATACATCACAATCACACACAGATTTTAATGAGATTTTAATGTTTCTTATGGGGTGGGGGAGGTGTCGCCATATTTTTCCTAGAATCAAGCGCTGGTCACATTAAAGGTATTTGATATCAAATCAACAAGAGCAAACGAGGTCATCATTCTTATTCTGCAAATCTCAATCCGTCTGTCCTGTAACATAAACTGTCTAAGATGCCATTAAACATACAGCTTAAAAGATGACAGATTAATATTGCCATTTTGAGACACAAGAAATGCCGAAAGCAACACTGCTATGTCAACACAGAGCAGCTAAACAAATTCATTTAGTTGTGTTTAAACTACAAGTTAATTAACAAATTCTTAATTGAGTACAAGCTACATAATTATTTCATAAGCAGCGTAAACATAATTTCACTTTCCATTGCAAATGTTCACCGCGCTGCTCTAATTTTTTCTAGCTACAGGTTAGTTTAATTATGCAAATGCAACTCCTAGTTTGCACAACCTAGGCTTTGATGTTCTATAATTGTCGAGATCATCAAAGGCAGATTTGCCGTTTGGTGTGAATAAATGTAACACTTTCTTCATTAAAAGGAGTCGTATAATAATGAAGGTGGGAGTGATTAAATATGGATGAATCCTGGAATGTTTAACAGGAGCATTTGTTTCACCATTGGCACTGGAAAATGAAGATGGTTGAAATAACAGTTCAACTGAGGGAAGATCAGACGCAGACTAATCTTTTCCTTGGATGTTTTCCTCGTTTGGAAAAACTCCTGCAGGAGTTTGCTTGTCCGTTAAAAAATTATATCGGGCATGTTCATAAAAACTGTCCGACAGCATAGCTACTATGAGTGTTGCTCTTTGACCTCTGGGTGTGTTGGCAGTAACGGGAATCCTTTATTAATAAAACAATTAAAAAATCATAGAAACTACCATTTAAAAGTTAAGGATCACTTACTCATACTTTGTTAATATTTTTCCGACATTTTATAAGGATAGTGAACTCAACAAGACTATGGAATAACACAAATGTACCTAATTTTGTTGTGACTAAAAATTCTAAAATAAATAAATAAAATGTTATATTTTAGCATTTTCAGTGTAGTTACCAGAAGTTGCGCTAGACTTTTTCATTGTCCGTCATTTTGATATATGATATATACTATTATTGCCCGTTACTATGGTGTACGGTGATGTTATGTACTAATCAGCATGTTTGTGACGTCATGGCAAAATACATGCATTTACTCTCTGACCTGTATTTTAATACAACTGAAAACCCAATAAAGCCGAAATCATTTACATATTTAATGTTTATGTTGTGAGATATAAAATAATAATTACAGACAAATGTTTATGTTCATTGGCCTGTATCTCAAAGCCGGTTTCGGTTTTTACTCAGGTAAGTTCGCGTTTAGTCTGAGCATATGCCACGTTTTGGGGCTCAAGAAGGTGGATTGGTTTTGAGTGGGTTTCGTCGCCATGGTAACTTAGACTACACCTATAGCCTGCTCTGGAGCAGGTTTTATTCTGGGTTAGAGATCGCAAACCAAAACTGGACCAATCAGCTCTGAGAAAAGTAACGTATATCTTACGCTGTGAACTTGAAGCCACTTCCCATGTATCGCTCCAAATTAGAAAAAGTTTAAAGTGAAAAGATGTTAGAGAGAAAATCTTTTGCTGCTACGTGTTCATTTGTATTGTATATTTACATGTATTTATTATAATTCAAAACACATTCATATAATTATTATATGAGTTGATGATTCATATTTATTCATTTATATTAAACACAGCATTTAAATTAATATAACTATATTTGTTTAAAACCAAACTTTAATATATAAAGCTTTCAAAAGTAATGAAGCATGCATATTATCTTTAGATCTTTTTGTAAACCTACGTATATAAACAATTTAAATTCAGTTGATTCTGTTTTGATATAGTAGTCAGTAGCTGCCTTCTCAAACTTTTTAATGATCTCTTCATTTTCAACAGAAAAGTGAATTGCGCTGATACTCGCGAGGAGTCAGTCAAACTGATGATGCTTTCAATGTTCCGTGTGATTGGCTGTTTGCCGCACGTGTCACACTTTCAAGTGCACGCGCCTCACAAACTCTGGATCAAACCTGAGTTGACAGAGAAAGTTTATACCAAGCATTGTGCTACAGCTGAACCTGATCTGAACCAGGTTGGATGGTTTTGTCAACTCAAAACTTACTCTGCAACTCGGTGTTTGTTCACCTCGCGTGATACAGGCCACATATGTCCAGTAACAATAACAGATGCTTGTAAACGCTGTTTTGTAATCATTCATTCATTCATTCACTTACAAGTAACTTTCAGCGGCTGTTTGGTCATGAATGTGCTGCATCTGCCGCTCATTGAACGGAGAAGACGCGGAGTATGTATGCGCGCCTGTATGAGTATGTGAGCATGCGACGCGGGGGTCTGATTGAGTGACAGATGCATGCTTTGCAGAATCAAATCCAGAAACAACGCCACAAACAACTTTAGAGATCGCTGTATTATTATGTAAAGTGAAAAGATTTTCAGTTCGTTCTGAAACAGCTTAGATGGTGGCCGTCTAATGCCTTGTTTATACACGACCCTGGCTCCGCACCGCGAGTCTCCGATTATTCTGCATGGGTTTTCCTAAATGGAAGAGGTGTTTATGAGTAATGAATGGGAAATATGCGTCCCTTCACAATCGTGTTCAGGGCAGGGGTACCTTCGGCTGCTACCGATCACGTTCTGATGAAAGGAAATCATTGGATGCTACCAACTCGACAAAAAGGGGAATTACAAATTGCCCTCATTGTAATACGTCAATATAACGATTTTTCCGTCACTGCTGAAAAAATCGGTCAATGACGGAGAATTTTCGGTTAAAGCAAATTTGGGTAGTTACCCTTTGCCTAGAATTTGCTAAATTGATCTCTCAGTAGTCGGTAGCCGTATCTATTTTAGGCATTCTTTGTTTATTTAATAGCTTGCTTTAGTAAAATTTTGTAATGAAAAAATGTTGACACAAATGCATTTGCACACAAAAAGGTTATTAAAATTATGAGAAAAATTTTAGTCAAGTTACCCTAAACTGTACATCTGTAATGCTATAATATAAACCCATAAATAAAACACTGTGGGTGTAACGGTTTCAGCACCACCGGCCACGCCTCCTATGTCGTCACCGTCAGCTCGCTTCACCCGTTCCCTCTCCCCGGAGTTCTGAACTCAGTTTCCCAGCATGCACCGCACATCCACCATTTTTTATTAGTCCACACCTGCATCACATCATCAGGACTCTATTTAAGTTTGCACCTTTTTGTTCTTCCCTGTTCAGTCTTGTTGTCTTCACTGCAATTCTATACCCCGATAAGTATATTTACCTGTTTTTGGATATACCTGTTTTGGAAATACTTACCTGCTTTTGGATATACCTGTTTTTGAAATACATACCTGTTTTTGGATATACCTGTTTTGGAAATACTTACCTGCTTTTGGATATACCTGTTTTTGAAATACTCACCTGTTTTTGGATTTTCCTGTTTTTGAAATAAACTCCTTTTTTCTTATCTACTTCCGTGGTGTGCTCTCCGTCTACCAGAACCCTGACAGTGGGCTGTTAGCGAAAACAAATAACCAGTGTAGACCACCAATCCATGACCTGTCAATTCAAAAGGCTTACAGTAAATAGCTGGGGTAAGAAACCTATAAAAGAGGACCTTTAAGAACAGTTACAGACGGCTTTAACACGCACAGTGATGTGTGCATTAGGCATGTTGGTTAAGTGCGTCATATCACGTCTGTTTAGCATTGTTGTCCTGTATGCAATTTGATAGATAAAAACATTCCCTGTACTAACAGGCTTTTTGCACTTTTTTAGCAATTGGACTCGTGACATTCTTGTGAAAGTTACATAAACACAAACATGTGCTACTACAGTATCTGTGGGGTCGAAGGTGGTGAATTTTGATGAAACCACTTTGATAAAACCACTTTCCCACATTAGTAATTTGTGAGACTTGTACAAGGTCTCCACATGACATTTTATGAATAGCCACGTTATCTTTCCCACGTACCTCTTCATCTGCAACCTACAGGGTAAGTCTACAATAACAGACTGCAATTATCTCCAAATACAGATAAAATACTAAATATAATTGACACGAACTAAACTGATGCCATAAAGGCAGATATGCGTTCTCAATCTTGGCCCGTCCCCACGCTTGTTGGATCTGGACACGATCTCATATTTACTCGTAAGATCAGATAAGGATTCATGGTCGCACTTAAAACTAAGACTTTCTTTTCTACAGTCCTGTTCTATCTCACACAGGAAAGAAAAATCACCTGTGCCACAACCTTCCACCAAAGTAATGTGGGACAACTGGAAAAGTGTGATAACAGATATTATATTTCTGTGAAAATGTCTACGGCCTAGCCTTCACAAGACAAATGTCCTGCTTTCATGAACGTTTATGAGCGGAATGTTTCTGTCGGCTTGTATTTCTTTTTAAGTGCAGGGGGTGTTAAATGTCCTTACAACACTCTCCTCACCGCATCGGGAACTTGATCTTCATACCTAACAGCCAGTTGTGATACATCATGGATTTGGAAACATAAAAGGGTCACACTTTACATTGTTATTGCTTACACAAATGAGGGTCGCATTAATAAAATGCGTTCAAAATAATTATTAGAGAGCTATCAGAAAAGAAAAAGTAGAATTGTCAAACTATTTCAGATGAACTGTTCAGAAGGGGTTAGGGTTAGATGTTAGATTGGAGAATGGTTGTGTTTTCATACCTGAGTTGAGGTTTCTTTATGAAAAGTCATGTTTTCTAGCAGTCCTGTTGCTGTTCAGGTCATAATGTTTTTTTCCACTCTGAGGGAATGCAACTTTTAACAGCTTATCAGGTTGGTGAAGAACAGAATGACCGAGATAAACTGTTATTTTCTTAGAACAGTCAAGTTCTGCCACATCACTTTCATACATACATTTTTTAAACAATAAGACATTTTTATAAAAAACTAATGATCTCCAATGACTTTAAATGAATTAAAACCTCAACGTCAGCTTTGTCAAGTTATTCTAAAAAAATTGAGTTATTTTCAACCCGGCATTGGGCCAAAAAGGACAAACCCAACCATTGGGTTGTAAATTGACCTAGGCTGGGTTGTTTATGTCACGGTCTGGCAGAAAGAACCCAAATGCAGGCAGCAGTGAAGGGGTTAACACAAGACTTTATTACAAATAACAAGACAAAAGAAAAACCCACGAGGGGGTGTCAAACCAAGAACAAACTAAAATACAAAACTAGAACAAAAACTTCCCACGAGGGGGCCAAAAAACAGCAGGACGAAATAACAAAACTAAACACGACCAAACGTCAAAGTAAAATACAAGGAAGTTAAATAATAATCCAAAAGACAAGCAAGACAAGGCAGGACAAGATGAGAGACTCACAGAGTTGCAGTCTTGGGAGACGTAGCGCTAACACACCAAACACATACACAATACACGAGCACAGGACAAAGAAACATGAGGGTAAATATAGGAACACAAACGAGGGATAACGACATGGGGCAGGTGTGGTACATTAAACACTTAGGGAAGGATAACGAGGAAACGAGATGGCGGGAACAGAGACGAGACACTGGAAAAACACATGAGAGGCATAAACATCTCATGGTCTTCCCACATAAAACCCAAGAACTCTGCCCCGATCCCACCACACGACTAGAATTTCATAAACAAGACGGTGGGACCGTGACAGAGCCCCCCCCTTAATGAACACCTCCAGGTGTTCACCAAGGGGTGACTAACAAGACCTGACAGACTGGACCAAAGACAAAAACCAGACAAACATGGTGAACAAGACAAGGGGCAGACAGGACAACAAGACTACAGGAGGGGTGGATAAAAAAATAACAAACATGGGAGGGGGGTGGGGCAAAACAAGGCCCATAGGGGGCAGTCCATGGGGGTGGGGAATAGTCCCAGTCCCCGGCTGCGCTCGAGGGCGCTGAGTCCTGGGGGACTTAGGAAGTCCTGGGAGGGACAGTCTTTGACCCTGGGAGTCTCCCAGGGACCGGCTGGAAAGCCGGCTGGACAGGGCTTGACGCCGGTGGAAGGCCGGCTGGACAGGGCTTGACGCCGGCTGGAAGGCCGGCTGGACAGGGCTTGACGCCGGCTGAAGGCCGGCTGGACCGTGGCTTGACGCCGGCTGGAAGGCCAGCTGGACAAGGCTTGACGCCGGCTGGAAGGCCGGCTGGACCTGGCTTGACGCCGGCTGGAAGGCCGGCTGGACAGGGCTTGACGCCGGCTGGAACCGGCTGGCTGTCCGGCTGGATCACCGGCTGGATCCGCTGGATCCGACTGACGCTCGGCTGGATCACCGGACTGGACGCCGGCTGGATCACCGGACTGGACGCGGCTGCACCGGACGACCAGGACTGGACAGACGACATCGGCTGGACATCGCTCACCGGACCGGACGCCGGCTGGATCACCGGACTGGACGCCGGCTGGACACCAGACTGGACTCAGCCGGCTGGACACCAGGACTGGACACAGGCTGGACACAAGACTGACGACACATGGCTGCACCGGACTGGACGCGGTCACCGGACTGGACCGGCGCCCGGACTGGACGGTGCACCGGACTGGAGCGCTGCACCGGACTGGACGCCGTGCACCGGACTGGACCCCGCACCGGACTGGAGCGACGGCGGCGCTGCACCGGACTGGACCGGCTGCCGACGGAGCCGCACCGGCGGCCGGTGACGGATGACGCTGCACTCGCTGACCTGCGCCTCTCCCTCCTTCTCCGCACCACCGGATCCATCGCCGACCTTGGCGAATCCGTGGGGACCGAGAGGGAGTTCCGCAGCGGAGGAGTCCGCTGACGTCATCCCCGGATCCTCCCCCCTCTCCCGCTCCGCTACCGGCGCCCAGAGTGAACGGGGACCGTGGAGCTCAAGCCGGAGGGTACCGAGTCCCCCCGGGCAGCGGCAGTCAGGTCGAGGCCCTCCGGACGTGATCGACCGCAAGTGGAAGTCCCACGTGGAACCCCACCCCCGGATCGTCCCGGTTGGCCACGAACCTGACCATTGCCGCGAACCCTAGGGGACCCAGCAGCCTCTTCTCAGATCGGGGTGAGGCGCTGAGTGAGCAGCAGTTGAAGATCGTCTTCAACTCTGCCTCGTATGACAGCCACCACCGCCGAGAATGCCCCGGCGAACTCCCGATTCCGTAGTTCCCCTGGCGGAAACCTAGTCAGCAAGCGGGCTTGAGCGGACCGTGAGGACGACGCCGTGCCATCCATCTTGCTGCCCGCTGGGTTCTGAGGTCGTGTTCTTCACGGTCTGGCAGAAAAACCAAACAGCAGAAAGGTTAACACAAGACTTTATTACAAATAACAAGACAAAAGAAAAACCCACGAGGGGGTGTCAAACCAAGAACAAACTAAAATACAAAACTAGAACAAAAACTTCCCACGAGGGGGCCAAAAAACAGCAGGACGAAATAACAAAACTAAACACGACCAAACGTCAAAGTAAAATACAAGGAAGTTAAATAATAATCCAAAAGACAAGCAAGACAAGGCAGGACAAGATGAGAGACTCACAGAGTTGCAGTCTTGGGAGACGTAGCGCTAACACACCAAACACATACACAATACACGAGCACAGGACAAAGAAACATGAGGGTAAATATAGGAACACAAACGAGGGATAACGACATGGGGCAGGTGTGGTACATTAAACACTTAGGGAAGGATAACGAGGAAACGAGATGGCGGGAACAGAGACGAGACACTGGAAAAACACATGAGAGGCATAAACATCTCAAACATCTCACGGTGGGACCGTGACAGTTTAACCCATTGTTGGGTCAAATACAAACATTTCTGGGTATAAAATAATGTAACCCAATGGCTGGGTCTGTCCCTTTTTACCCAAAGCTGTGTTGAAAATAACCCAGCATTTTTTAGAATATATAACAAATTCAAAAGATGTGGAAGAAAACAGATAAACACTTCAAACTTCAGAATTCTTTAGGACTTGTATCACCCAGCTGAAGAGATAAGGACAGCCTCCTCCCCGCTCATCTTCTGTACCTCTGTCCCACGGGACAGTTTAAGGTGGGTGGGTAGGCACAGGAAATTCTCCAGATACTCAGCGTGTGTGTAAATCGAAAACGTTTGCTTGTGGAATGTAGTTTTAATACAACTCAACCTGAATTCGCCAAATTAATTCATGAAATGAATCCAACATCCTGATTAAAGCAAAAGTTTTTCCTAGACAGTCAAATAATGTTTCTCGTAGAATACATTGCCTTTAAAGAGATACTAGGCAACTAACATCAAAGAGCTTGACTCATGCTTATACAGTATATGAAATAATGTTCCTTTATGGAGACCATTATCTGATCCAAAACGGCCCCCGGTCACGGCTTCTCAATCTAAATGACATTATCCGCAATCTGCTCTGTACTGCACAGCATTGAGGTGTCTGAAGCGGTACTCAGAAGTGTCCAGAGGGGGAAACAGACACAGTCCAGTGACATGAAACAGCCTAATTGCCTGGGCCTTTCCTATCTCAGGGCAGAACTTCAGTCTTTTGCTTACATTGCAGCGCACACACCTTTTAACTTGAACCTGAGCACACGTTTGGGAGTCTGCTTGTTATCTGTGTGTAATGTAGACTGAGGAATAGAATGTTCAGCTTTTAAAGGTAAGTGACGCTCTAAAATACATGAGGTCACCAAATCTGCGTGTGTGTGTTGTCTCATGATGTTCTTTTAGCAGCTGCATGAGCCGCTCTTCATATGTTTTGTGTCTCCTGGGACTGAGTGTGCAATTGTCATCTCTCTCTCTCACACACACACACACGCACACGCACACGCACACGCACACACACACACACACACACACACACACACACGCATGCACACACATCTATCTAAATGAGGACATTACATATGTGAGTTCTATTGTTTTTGTACACAGCGATTATAAACACTAACTCACACTTTAAGCCTAAGCCTAAAAGAAAACTTTTTGCGTTATTTTAATTTTTATTATTGTTACAATTGTTAAAAGACAACTGTATTTACAATTTTTATCATTTCTAACAAATGATGACAATGCCAAGGGAAGGTTTTGATCAGATTTGTCAGGTTTTGATCACTTACAGGTACAAATTTGTATTGAAAATATGGTTAAGTACATACATGCACATACACGCATGCACGCACACACGCACGCAATCAGACAGGGTGATTCTTATGCAGTGTTCATTCCAAACGTGAATTAAGCGATCTGCGCAAGTAAATTACATACAAAATCAATGCAAGGACACGAATGCACGACATGCGAATCGGGCAGCGCGATTTCCGTGAGCGTGCGTCAATACTTCTGCGCAAGTTACAAACTATTCCTGCTAGTAATAAAGAGCGTGGAACGTGATCCTTTACGTTTGGTGTGAACTCTGCATTAAACTCTAGCTCTAAACTTAAACTACGCTCTTAAATGTATAACCAGATTTTCTTCTCAATGTTTTGAAAACCCAGAAACAGATTTTTGTGTAAAGCTGCATGCTTTGCAATAATGTAAACTGTGACAAAATGCTATACAAATAAACGTGACTTGAATTGAATTTTCAAATTTAAACATTTTACAATCAAATCTAATCTATCAGAAAAATAGAATTACATGCTAAAAATGATCAGCAAAATAATAGTGACATTTAGAGAATCAATATCAATAGAAATCAATTATGAATCATGAAACATTTCAATAAAGTTTGAAATGTTTTTTAAAGTTTGAAATTACATTAACATTTGATATGCACAAAATAAAAAATATAAATGTGATACTTTGAGTTGAATTTTGAATCTAGGGCCTTTAGTTAAACAAACACCAACTTCAAAACCCCTGAAACTAAAAATGATAACTTTTGCTCTTCACATAGACAGGGACCTTTTAAAAAGTACGTATTTATTTACAAACCAAAAAGCTAACTTTCAAATTATTCCACATGCACATACAACTAGTTAAGCCTGTGCAAAGACTGCCATCCAGACACAGAGTTCAAAATCAATCCCTAGTGTCGTGGTCCACAGGGAAGCTGTCACCAGCATGTGAATCTGACTGTCACACCAGGGTCTGACCTCTGTCAGGACTAAATCCATAGGGCTGATGTCAAACTCCTCAACAGTGCCTGCTGTCAGCTGTGAGACACTGACATGGGGCAAAATCACTGATGCAAATCCTGCCCTCAAAAGAGATGTACAGTATATGGGAATTGAATATTGACAGTACAGCATGAGACCACAGTGCATGTGGATGCAAACAGAAAAGTTCTAGTCACATCTGCTCTATTTTCACTTCGAGTTGTTACAGTAAGATGTTACTGTGTCTACATTAAGCTTAGATTTACATATAAGCCTAGCAAGGGGAGCCTGGGTGAGCTAAAACATAAATGCTAAATGCTAAAACTTATTTTTCTCAACACCACTTAACACACAATACAATCAACTACTGTACATTTTAAATACAGTTATGTCTGTATATAAATGTGATTGTCAAATACATGATATAATGTGCTAAATTCAGAAATAGCAAAAATGGAAAACAGACCGTGAGCCATGAGAGATGACATCATTCGGACAACACCCAACAGTCAAACAAACATCATTACAGGACACCCGAAACCTCACGTATCTCCTAGAAGCTTTTGTTAGGACGCAAAGACTTTATCTGTCAAAGCACAACACAGGATGACCGCACATAAAATCACCATTGCAAAACAATTGCGAACAAACGTGAGACAAGGAAAATATTTACTATGTGTGCTTGAGTTTTCAGATGCCTTCATTATGAGGTCAAAAGGCTGTTGGACCCAGTGTTGTACAAAGGATGGAAACAGGGTGAAAAAACATGATTATGCACACCTTTGACAAATTTGGCTACTCTAATATCATTATTTGAAACAAAAGCAAAAATGAATAAGGAACATGCTTTTCAGCTAAGTAAAGAAACTCTGACCGTCCTCTGTTTATATGGTTAATTTGTAGCTGTTGCTTTTGTTGTTTTGTCTTTATTAGCTTACCTAACATGAAAACACATTCAAACGCAATTTTATTAAAAAGGATTAATGTGATTGTACAATGTGTCCAAACAAAACTAATTATATTACTGCAAACCCCCGGCCTCAAACACACATCCTGTTAAAGGGATAGTTCACCCAAAAATGGAAATTCTGTCATCATTTGCTCACCCTCAAGTTGTTCCAAACCTGTATACATTACTTGAACACAAAGGATGATTTTTGAAAGAATGTTAGCAATGTATAGTTCTGCGGCACCATTGACTACCATAGTTGGAAAAATTACAATGGTAGTCAATGGTCCCCAGAACTGTTTGCTTTCCTGCATTCCTCAAAGTATATTCTTTTGTGTTCTACTATGGTCAATGGTGACCAAAAACTGGTTAGAAACATTCTACAAAACATCTTTCTTTGTATTCAACAGAACAAAAAAATACATATACAGATTTGGAAAAACTTGAGGGTGAGTAATTCATGACAGAATTGATATTTTTCGGTGAACTGTCCCTTTAATTCGAGCATTCTTTACCATGGGAAAGTATAAAATAGTAATTTTCCCACTTAAACATCCCTGTTTTCAAAGATCCCTTGTCTAAACAGGGTTTCATCAGTTCAGAAATAGTCACTGGTGGAAACGCTGTTTTTCGGCTGAGTCACCGGCAGTGTTGATGGTAACTGTGATTCAGATTAGGTAAGGTGGAGCAGATCTGGTGTGTACTGTACCTTATCTCTTCCGCTAATTTACTTATGTAGCCAGCGTTCCGTAGAGAGCTTTCCAACCGTAATCACCTCATTAGAGCTATTTGATCTAATGGCTCTCAGCTCTACTGCAAAGTTGTTTATTCCCTCGACCCTCCAGCTTATCTACCTTGTTGTTTTTATAAATCTTGAAGGCAAAATGAAGGTGATTGTGGCATTGCTTCCTGTTTGTCTCATGTAAGGGTTTACAGGGTGGTATGAGCACATGAAAAATGTATACAAATACTGTATAGCGGCTGCTACTTCATTTTTAGAAAGTTCGCTCAATCACAATAACCCCTAAGCAGACAGTCACTAACTAACCGTCTTTGTCCTCTATAAGTCCCCAAGATGTGTTTGCGCCCGTGCCAAGAAACCTTCTAGGATTTGACAAAACCAAATACCATCGCCTTCCCTCCCAGAACTGGATGATCTCTGTAAATACAGAAATAAATAGAGAAACAACCTCAAACAAATAAATCCACTTTTAAAGGCGCTCTGGCTTTAAACAAAGCAAAGGATCAGATGCATGGTGAAGATGCCAAGCGAAAGCAGCCACAGGCTGTTGTTTGAAAAGATGGCTTCACTTTTGTTCCAGATTTGCTTTCGCTTCAGTTCTGTCTCCTCCTGTGTCAGATTTGCAGTAAAGATATGTCTTGAGATTTAGGCAACAGCTCAGCGCTCGAGTTATAACATAGTGTAGCGTCATTTGAATAAACAGCGCCTGAAGTACGGGCAGTTGGTCTTATTTTGTTAATATAAACTAAATATTTTAGCAGGGAAAATTTGCCAAAAGACGATTGTGTAATTGAAATCGGTAACACTTTACATTAAGGTTCCCTTCATAAAGCATTTATAAATGTGTTCATTAATGATTAATAAGTCATTTACAAATGCATTATAAAGCAGTTATAACTGCATAAATAAAAAGGGGGATTCTAACGAAATACCTGTAAAATAGCGAGCCATTTTTAACTCACATGTTATAAATGCTTAATAAATTTATTTTTTCATTATTTATTTGCAAAATAGGCTGTCAGACGGGAGACTGTAGGGTGTTATGTTGTTTTTTTATTATTGTATATTTCAAAAGTTTGATGAATTCATCTTGGTGTGCAAGAAAAAACTGCTTTGGATAAGCATTATGATCTGAAGGTATTCTGGAGGGCACCGTAAGACATTCGAAATCGGATCAGGTAAGCAACGTGGTTTGAAAAGTGACATAAGATATGAAATACACAATAATAAGAAAAACCAACATAACACCCTACTGTCTCCCGTCTGACAGCCTATTTTGCAAATAAATAATGAATAAATACATTTATTAAGCATTTATAACATGTGAGTTAAAAATGGCTCACTATTTGACCTTTTTATTTATGCAGTTATAACTGCTTTATAATGCATTTGTAAATGACTTATTAATTGTTAATGAACACATTTATAAATGCTTTATGAAGGGAACCTTAATGTAAAGTGTTACCAGAATATTTATTACATCTGTGTTACCTTGACAACCGATAACTTTGGATCTCAACGTGAAACATGAAAAGTAAATAAGGAAGTATTGGCGTATATACAGTTCACATCGGAGTTATTGTATTATTTTACTATTTTACACACTAAGGTGAATACAACCACATTAGCGTTCGTTCTTGAATTATGAACCACTGCTTTGAGTCTGTCCGGTATTTTATTATAATGATTATTAAAGTGAAGTTATCATCAAAACATCATGCTCTTAACAGGCATCACATCACAAGACTAGCAGTGAAACAACAGCAAGTCAGAGAGCTGGTTCTTTACTTAGTCTCAAAGACTTTGGGGCATAGCAGTTTAACTTCTTGGCATGGAACAGGGATTTCAACCCAAACAATAGCCTCAAGGCTCACTTATTTGTGGGGATGAAATCAACTAAAAAACAACTACCGAAGAGGTGGGGGGTGGGCCGGGGGGAGCCTATAGCACTTTATGACTCATTACATAAGCACTTAGCAACATGAATATTCCTCAAATACCTGGCATCGCGGAGTGTAATCTTTTTACGACGACAGGACTAGATGTGCCCGGCTTGTGTGGCAGGTGTTTCTGCATTAGCTTCTGTTACAAAAGATTACGGAGGCAGTGATGGCAATCTTGGCCGTGGAAGAGAGGAGGGGGAAAACGTTTTAGAAATGGCTTAATCCAAGGGTTAGATTACCCACAAGGTACCGGCTAGGTAGACATCAAAGGCCGTCCCAGCCCACTCAGTGATATTGAAATGCGTGTTCCCGCTAAGCTTGAATGGAAAGCATCGCCGGAGGTTGTCAGCTTGGTTTCGGGAGAAGAGAGACAAGAGCGAACCAATCCTATTCACTCTACTCATCACACACTGTTTCGCTGCACACTTTGCGGCTGTGCTTAACGCTTTGTTGGGCTGAATGATGCGGTAGATTTTTGCTCCCATTTCGGAATCTTTTGATTCCGTTTTGTTTATTGTAACCATGATCATTTTCTTTTGCTTGAATGTTCCAGAATGGCTGGTGTACCTGTTCGTAATCCTGGTGCGAGAAGAAAGTCAAAAACAGCTCTTGCTTTAGGCAAAAATCATATAACTTTAATGCAAAGAGTGAAAAACCTTAGTTTTACAAAATTTCAGAGCTCTTGCAACATCACTTGGCCAATCAAATTAGACTAAAAAATATAATAAGCAACAACAACTCTGCCTGTCAGTAAAATGAACTAAAGTTTAATGTTTTTTAATAGCTCCAAATTTAAGCACATGTGCTATGTGGCTTTGCCTTTCGAACTCTTTCAAGCACTGAACGTGTGGACCTTTTTGGCAACTGTGGTCAGTTCACATGACCAAAAGGTCCTGGCTAATTTCAGTCAAAATCCCCAACAATGGTGCTCTCTGACAACGCTCAGGTTGTTATCTCCAAGTGCCCTTAGAGTTGTGTCGCTAGCAGAATGCCTCTTTGGAAACAGCGTATGAATCAGCCGCTCTGTTAATTTACACACAGACACCGTCCACAGTGCCCCCTTTACTATTTGGAAGGTCGCACGAAACCCCCCTGAAGCCCTGAACTGTGTCATCCGTCACTGCTAGCCTGGAGTGCCGGGTCTCGTGCTTCTGGGAGACGTGCCACTGTTTAATGACTAGAGAGACTCATAGACGCTTACTGTCAGACTAATCAGCTATAATCGCTGCACAGTAGTTAATCGACAAAGGTCACGCCTAGGTTAGGGACTGCCGCTGCTAATGGTTATAAATGTAACTCTTAGAGTGTGTCTTCTTTTTGATGTTTCGAATACATCACAACAAGCTATGCTTATCATAACCAATGGAGTAATGGGTTTGGGAATGGATAGCTGTATTGTAAATATTGAATACGTCATATAAAAAAATAATAGTATACTGTGTGTATATATGTTTTATGTGGATTAAAGGTTATGAATATATTCATGAAGTGACATGTAAAACCTGCAACTCGCTGAGATCTGCAACCCTTCTGCACGTCCCACCAGTCGTCTCATTTAGACAGGAGAATGTGTAAGCCTGCATCGCTCTGTTTGTTTAGTTTGCTGTTTCACTTTAACTCGTCCCGTGAGACAACCTTTCTCAAAAACGTAAAACTTACAAGACATTCTTTATTTCTATCTTGTAAGCCAATAGCGACTTGGGCTAAGTTCTTTGTCACAGCATTTTTAAAGTTACTGGGTTGCATGGAAACATACAAAAAAGAGTTCTTTGAAGATTTGTGTGTTATGTACACAACCATGCAATAATGTGTTGAAAGGTTCAGAGGTACAGTGGCTTGCAAAAGTATTCATCCCCCTTCATTTTATTCACATTTTGTTATGCTGCTGCCTTATCTTAAACTACTTTAAATTATTATTTTTTTACATTAATCTACACTCCATGCACAATAATGACAAAACAAAAAACTGATATTTGACAGCTTTGCAAATGTATTAAAAATAAAAAACAAAAATAAGTACATTGCATAAGAATTCATACCCTCAACTCAGAAAATGGTTATAGCACCTTTACAGACTCAAATCTTTTTGGGTATGATGTGAAAAGCTTTACACATCTGCATTTGGCAATTTTCTGTCATTCTTCTCCTCAGATCCTTTCAAACTCTATCAGGTTGGATGGAGATCATCAGTAGACAGACATTTTCAGGTTTCTACAGAGATGTTTAGTTGGGTTCAAGCACTAGCTGGGCCACTCAAGGACAAAGACAGAGTTGTCCATAAGCCACTCTTGCATTGTTTTAGTTGTGTGCTTAGGATCATTGTCATGTTGGAGAATGAACCTTCTGCCCCGTCCGAGGTTCTGAATGTTCTGGGCTAGGTTTTCATGATCATTATCTCCGTATTTTGTGTAAAGTCCCTGAAGCTGAAAAACACCCCCACATCATGATGCTGTTTCCACTACACTTTACTGTTAAGACGGTATTGTACAGGTGTTGAGCAGTGCTTGTTTTTCTCCAGACATGATGCATGAATCTGAGATTCATCAGACCAGAATATCTTGTTTCTGACAGTTTGAAAGATTCGTTGAAGTACGTTTTTGCATATTTCAAGTTTCCATATGTCTTCACTGAGCAAAGGCTTGAGTCTGGCCACTAAGAAATAAAGCCCAGATTGGTGGAGTGTTGCAGTGATGTTTGTCCTTCTGTAAGTTTCTCCCATCTCCATATATGATCATGGAGCTCAACCAGAGTAATCATCATCTTCTTGGTCACCGCTCTAACCAAAAACCCTTCTCCATCGATGGCTCAGTTTGGACAGGAGGTCAGCTCAAGTAAGAGATCTGGTGGTTCCAAACCTCTTTCAATGAGGATAAATGGAGGCTACATGCTTCTGTGAACATTCAATACAGCAGATTTTTTTCAGAAGTCTTCCCCAGATCTGTGCCTTGATACAATCCTGTCTCAAAGCTCTACTGGCAGTTCTTTTGACCTCATGTCTTGGTTTTTACTTTGATATGCATTTTCAGCTGTTGCACCCTTTATAGAGAGGTATGTGCCGCTCCAAATCATACTTATTCAATTGAATTTGGCACAGGTTAACTCCACTCGAAATGTATAAACATCAACAAGCAAAACTAATGCTTCTGAGCAAAATTTCAAGTGTCCCAGAAAAGGGTATGAATACTTATGCAATGTACTTATTTTTGTTTTTTATTTTTTAATAAATTTGCAAAGCTGTCAAAAATCAGTTTTTTGTTTTGTCATTATTGTGTACTTGTAGATTAATGTAAAAAAAATAATCATTTAAAGTAGTTTAAGATAAGGCAGCAGCATAACAAAATGTGAATAAAATGAAGGGGGATGAATACTTTTGCAAGCCACTGTATACTGTATGTAAGGGATAATCCACGGCTAACGTGAAGGCCAAGAACAACCCAACGCGAAGCTTTAATGCATGGCTAGCCATGGATTATCCCGTTTATACCATGGTCATTTGCCAAGTTAAAGATGTTAATGATGTTTACAGTGCACTTTTTGATCAGACAGGTGAAAATGACAGTTATTTTAGTCAGTTAATTTCAAATGTTGATCAAACTGACTGGAACAACCCGTGCATTAAACGGTTTTAATGCAAACCTTCCAGCCAATTTAAAATCTAGTATTCAAATAGACCATGGTATAATTAACAATATTATTTTATTTTTTCTAAAAATTGATCCCTATAGATGTTTCACGAGTTCGCCTAAGCAAATAATAATAATGGTGGCAGGAAAATGCTGATAGCAGGGGTAGGTAAGATATGAGTATTTGGCGTGCTGTCCAGGGGGCGGGCTCCGAGCTCGCCGATTCCTTCCGACCCCGGAACACTCTCCCCCTGATGGGGGCGAGTGCGCCGAGCTCGGAAATGGCCCGAACCCAGAGCTCACCCCCCGGGGTCCTGCTGTGGAAAGCGAGTTCGGGGAGATCGGCCGGGGAGGTGGAGGGATGTTGCATTACTGTAGAGAAGGTGCAGGTAAGAATTCTGGTCTTATTTATGCGGAGGCTCGCTTGAGCTGATAGGGTGAAAATCGTGATTGCTGGTAGCGAACCAGCCGAGTTTGATTATGAGCTCCGGCTCACTGAACTTTGTTAACGAACTACGTTTGGATGATGATGTGGTTGCAATTGGTGAACGGCCGGTATTGATTGTGGCTCCGTTTCCCGACTGTCTGCAACAACATCATTTTCACGAGTTCGCCTAAGCAAATAATAATAATGTGGCAGGAAAATGCTGATAGCAGGGGTAGGTAAGATATGGTATTTGGCGTGCTGCCAGGGGGCGGGCTCCGAGCTCGCCGATTCCTTCCGACCCCGGAACACTCTCCCCCTGATGGGGGCGAGTGCGCCGAGCTCGGAAATGGCCCGAACCCAGAGCTCACCCCAAAAAACGCAGAATAAACGCTGGACAGCAGCCGGGTAGCGCATGCTCCCCCCAAATAGCGAGAATTGAGGCTTCCTGGGTGATGGCTTGCGTTCGCCGTGGGGCTTGTGGGTAGTGCAAACCCTGATGGTGCGATGCTGCTGTGGTCTCCGGATGTGTGGGGATCCTGTGAGTTGGGAGTCTGCTGCGGTCGTGGTTTTAGGACTGGCTTTGCGTGGCGGCTAAGTTGGTGATATAGGAGCTGCTGGAGAGTGGGGATGGAAAATTGATGTGAGCTCTTGAGGAGTGGATGGCGCTGAGTGGGTGGTGATGTGTATTCCCACTAGTCTTCCTGAAGCGTGATGGGTGATGTTGCTTTGGTGATCTTGAGTTCTGGAAATTGGTTTGCTGTGGCAGAGCACGGGATGGAAACACGGGACCCTGCAGGGACGTTCGCTGTGACGATGCTGACTTCTGGGGGCTATGAGGGGGTCTGCTGCGGCAGAGTAAGGGACGAAGCACGGGCCCCTGTGGGGCGATCGCTGCGGCGATGCTGGCTTCGGGGGCTATGAGGGGGTCTGCTGCGGCAGAGTAAGGGACGAAGCACGGGCCCCTGTGGGGCGATCGCTGTGGCGATGCTGGCTTCACGGGCTATGAGGGGGTCTGCTGCGGCAGAGTAAGGGACGAAGCACGGGCCCCTGTGGGCGGTCGCTGCGGCGATGCTGGCTTCGCGGGCTATGAGGGAGTCTGCTGCGGCAGAGTAAGGGACGAAGCACGGGCCCCTGTGGGCGGTCGCTGCGGCGATACTGGCTTCAGGGGCTATGAGGGGGTCTGCTGCGGCAGAGTAAGGAAGAGGCATTGGTCCCTGATTGGCGATTGCTGCGGCGATACTGGCTTTTGTAAAATTGGTGTCTGCTGCGGCAGAGCACGAGTAGGAAGCACGGGCCCCTGCGGGGGCGGTCGCTGCGGCGATACTGGCTTCTGTAGCATTGGTGTCTGCTTCGGCGGAGTGTGAGATGGAAGCCCAGGTGCTTGTGGGGGCAGTTGCTGCGGTGAACTGAATTCTGGAGAGGTGAGGTCCAATTAGCTGAGTACGAGATGCGCGCCGGGCTCCTGTGGGTTGAACGGTGCGTCACTACTGCTGGTGGTTTGATGGAGAAGTTTGGAAGATGGTTGATGCTAGACGATTCGAGTTCCGGTGTGCTTCTCTGATGAGGGCGCGGTCTGTTCGGATGTAACTTTTGTAAGCTTTGGATGACCATCGGCCGAGCGCTTGTATCTGGGGCTGTGAGAGGCCCTTTTGGGCAGCCGTGGTTGCTGCGCCGATGCGGAAAGAATGGCAAGAGAAGTGATCTGCTGGGATGCCGGTATGGAGCAAAACGGATTTAAGATGTTTTTGGAACCAGAAACGTGTGGCGGGGTGATTTAAATCATCTGCGAAGAGGGGTTCGGATGGAGATTTAACTTGTGATCGTCTGAAGCGGATGTAGGCTAGGAGGGATTGATAAGGCTGGATTGGGGAATTGAGATTGAAGATATAGATGAAATGGCCTCTCCCGGCCTGGTCGGTCTTGCTTCGCTTGATAAAAAATGAAATGGTTTCCGAATCGAGCACTGATAGATCCGAAAAGGTGGGGTGAACTGAGGGATCGAATTTGGACGTGGTGGTGATTTCTGAGCATCTGAGGAAACCGAAGAAGGCCAAAATGAACATGGCGTCGAGTGTGCGTGCGGTGTGCTTGGTGTGATAGCCTCTGCGAAGGGTGGAAATGCATTTTGTTAGAATTTCTATGGTGATTGGTTGTCTGGCGTCCGGGTGGGTGGGTTGGGCTCTCTGGATGCCTTTGATGAGCATGGATGCTTGGGGGCTGGCTATGGTTGGGGAGAGTGTGTTGAAGAT
The DNA here is from genome assembly GCF_024868665.1 of Triplophysa rosa. Taxonomy (NCBI): domain Eukaryota; kingdom Metazoa; phylum Chordata; class Actinopteri; order Cypriniformes; family Nemacheilidae; genus Triplophysa; species Triplophysa rosa. The sequence goes on from NC_079895.1 coordinate 13,071,137, forward strand.
TAATTTGTGAAAAAACTGAATTCCACTCAGGTATCCTTTAATTGAACTGGCTTGGAGATTTTTTGTTGTGTTGAGAAAGGAGATGAATGAAGTGATGGAGAGGAGAGAGAAATCCGGGAAGGGGAGGTTGTATGAGCGGTGAAACGTTTTGAAATTCCTCCATGCTGTAAGGTAAGAAAGTAGGGTCCTGGGGGAAACGGCTTGAATGATGGAGTTGAGGGAGGCGTCTAGCATGGCTTTTAGAGGGTGGTTCACTTGAAGATTAATTCCGAATATGGAGGGACAGGCGTTGGTAGGGGATCCGCGTCCGGCGCCAGCAGCCTGAATTTCTGAAATGAAAAGCGGGAAAGGGCGTCAGCTATCTGGTTTTTGGACCCGGGGACGTGTTTGCCTGTCAGAATGAACTGCTCGCAAGCTGAGATCCATATAAGGCGTCTGAGAAAAGGCATTAAGGCGGGTGAATGGGAGCGGCCTTTGTTGATGCAATGTACCGTTGCTTCGTTGTCACAGTGGACTATAATGCTGGAGGCGGACCATTCTTTCCCCCATAAATATGCTGCTACGACAAGTGGGTACAGCTCAAAAAGTGCTGATGACGCAAGAGGCTGCGGTAGACTTGTGAGCTGGGGGGGCCATGTGGACGCGAACCAGCGGCCTTGGTAAAATCCCCCGAAACCGACGGAAGGAGCTGCGTCGGTAAATAGGCGTATGTCGATGGGGAGAGAGACCATGTCATTGTAAAAGAAGGACATTCCGTTCCATTGTTTGAGGAATTTGATCCATAGACTGAGCTCGTCGCTGCAAGAGCTGGTTATATGGATCGAATCCTCTAGTGCGTGAGCGGAAGATGCGAGGGAGAGGAGATGCGCGACGAACGGGCGACCTTGCGGGATGATGTGCATCGCGAAATTTAAGTGGCCGAGAATTGATAGTAGCTCGCGTTTAGAGCAATACGGCGTGTCTATGAGGGATGAAGCGATCAAAATCGTCCTATCGATCTTTTCCTTTGGCAGAGAAGCTTGGAATTTGAGCGTATCGAGCTTAATGCCTAGAAATTCGATGGACGTGCTGGGTCCCGCTGTTTTTTCTTGTGCGAGAGGGACGCCGAGTTTCGCTAAGACTTCTTTGACTTTGGAAAGATGTGCTGCCGGGACGGAATCGGGCGGCGAGATGATTAAGAAATCGTCTAGTAGATGTATGAGGTAAGGGATGGCGTAGTTGTTAGAGAGAATCCAACAGATTGCCTCTGACAACATGTCGAAAATCTTTGGGCTACTTCTGCATCCGAAAGTGAGGCGTACAGAAAAATAGATTTTTTCACGCCAACGGATGCAGAACAGGTGTCAAAATTGTGGATGTATTGGCATGATTTTGAATGCGGAGGTGATATCGACTTTGGCTAGCCAGGCGCCGCGTCCGGCCAATTTAATCAAAGTGATGGCTTGCTCAATATCGTGATAATGTAAAGCGAATTCTTCGAGCGGAATTAAACTATTGATGCTTGGAAAGGGGGAGCCGTGGGGGGACGAGAGATCAAATATGAGGCGCTTTTTCCCCGAAAATTTTCGCGTGGCAACGCCGATGGGGCTGACGCGGAAAACAGAAAACGGTGGGGCGGAAAAAGGGCCGATCATGAATTTATCGTCAATCTCTTTTTTGATGAGGAGATCGACGGTTTCGGGTTCGGCGAGTGCCGACTGGAGATTAGGACATATGAGGCTGTAGGAAAGTGGGTTTATAATGCCGGGATTGAAGCCTCGAGAGAAACCGTTTAAAAGGTAATCTGTGAATGCATGATCAGGGTGGAGAGATAATTTGGAAGCTAGGTGTAAAAAATTGACAGGAGTCGAGAGATATTTGTTAGATGGTTTATTGACTGCTTTACTGACTGGGCAAACTATGCGCGCATGGGCGCCGCCACAATAGGTGCAAGCATGTAGGTACCGGCAGCGTTGCCTTGTGCACCTGTTTGCGTTGAAGCTTCTGCAAACCTCGTAAGCTGAGGTGTTGATGGTGTCAGGCTTGACTGGGAAGGCTTGGCGATTTGGCAGGCGCGGGAAGTGGGCGGTGGAAACGGGAGGAGGCATAGTTTCGCCAGGGGGAATGGCGGGAGTGACCAGGGGACAAGCTGTGGTGTTGTGTGATACGGAGCGGCACACCGCGCAAGATATATTTTGTACGCCCAAAAACACCCTGTTGTGGAGCCCAGTGTCCAGTGCTCCCCAGTAGGGGCACTGGTTCCACTGAGCCACCCTTATGGCGCATTTTGCTGAAAACAGCTTGTGATACGAGTAAAAATGTGCCCCCCATAGGAAAGCGCGAGCTCCGCGACTATGGCGAGATAGTCGCCGAGCTCACGCCTCCTGTGAGGGAACACCGTGCATACCACGTCAGTGAAGCGGGAAAATGCCATGGTGAATTCTGGGAAGGACAGAGTGCGGGAGTGACTGTGGGATGCGTTCTTGAAAGTAAACGAAAGGTCGCCGTAAGAAATCTGCCGATCTGCTGACGGGGGTGAAAGTGGTGATAGAAGTTGAAATAAATCTATGTCCGCACCTGCCAAAATCTGCGTCCTGATGCTTGTGGAGACGGGGGGTGGTTCCAGGACCGGGCCGTTGCATGGCACCGGCATGGATGTTGCTGTAGCCAGTGAGAAACTTGGGCGTGCCTGTGGTAGAGAGAGGAGGGAGGGAATAGCAGCCAATGGAGCGGCTAATGGAGGCAGTCTCACGTTAGCAGCGGCATCCATGACGGGGACCTGAGGGAAGTAGGACGGGCCGTACCCTTGGGTGAGGGGAGGAAAACCTAAAACCTGGGCTTGGGACGCTAACGGAGGCAGCCTCGCGTTAGGTGTTAACTGCGGAGCCGCTGTCCAGGAGCTTGGAGTGATGTGGGGGGAGGGGTTGATAATTTGTCGAACCGCCCTTGAAGGCCGGCTTGCGTTGTCCTGGTAGTTGCAGAAATTTGGATCCGGAAACGATTCCTCCAAATCACTGAGCTGGAAGGCGGCTGGCGGCAAAAGCTGCTCCTCTGGGGCGCGGCCCAGACTTGCAGACGGCCTGCTGCGGCGGCATGGTGGTTGGGAGTCTTGCCTCGCTGTCGAAGTGGAAGGGCCTGGCTGCGCTCTAGACGATCCGGGATCCTGGTTCGTCTCTTCTGAGGTCGAAGGCGGGGCCTCTGTCTGCAAAGAGGAGTATAGGCTGTACAGCTCTGCTTTGCTGTGCCGCTTGCTGGGGATGACGTCCCACTTGGCCAAAGCTTGACGCAAGCCTGCGACGGTCCACTTCCCGATGGCTGGGATGGCCGTAAGTGCTGAAGCGTACGACGACGCTGGCGAGAGAAGTTGTTGCCCGGTTGGGCGCGGCGAGGCAGTGCAGTGGCGCTTCGAAGCACGTTGTGCGGACCGACGAAGCTGGCGGCCTCGTGGTGTAGCCTCGGGCTCCTTAGCTGCATCCGTGCCGGGACTGGAACGCTGAAAAGCGCTCGAATGCGCAGGAGAATCCTGAGCGGTAGGGCTGTCGTTGGCGACTGATGTCGGTGTCTCTGACATGTTGCAATGTTGCATTACTGTAGAGAAGGTGCAGGTAAGAATTCTGGTCTTATTTATGCGGAGGCTCGCTTGAGCTGATAGGGTGAAAATCGTGATTGCTGGTAGCGAACCAGCCGAGTTTGATTATGAGCTCCGGCTCCACCTGAACTTTGTTAACGAAACTCGTTTGGATAGATGACGTGGTTGCCAATGATGAACCGGCCGAGTTTCATCGGACGCACGTGCGTCTGACCCGCAGTTAACTTCCAGATTGTGTTTGGCTAGTGTCTAATAGGCCCCTAATACGCTATTACTATTTATTACACGGCTCATGCTTGATTCTGATTGGCCAGTCGCAACATTCCAAGGGTTGTTATTTTCAAATTACAACCGCTCAAAACTAATAACACCATAATAACACAAAAACCCAGATGCTGCAAATAATTTTAAGAGGGGCAGTTTAATATTATTATACAAAAATGTATTATAAATATGTCTTTTAATAACATATATGACATTATATTTACAAATGATTAAACCAATTTGCCTGTTTGTGATGTTTGAACGTCATTTCTTACTTTAAAACCGAAACGAAACGGCTTTTCCTCGCGGAAGGTCTGAATTCGGTAAAAATGAGCTAATAAAATATTTCAAATTCACATTTTATGTCCAGTTTTTTTTCATGTGGCAAGTAGCCGTGTAATAAGCGGGATAATGTACAAGCAGCCAGCTGTTATCGCGAAATAAGCCCCTTCAGTGTGATACAAGATCCTGATCACACTGTCGGGGCTTATTTCTGCGATAACAACCGGCTGCCTGTACATTATCCCTTACTTATTACTATTTATATTTTATTTACGTTAATATTAATTTGTATTATTATTTCATTGTATAACAATTGTGTTAAATAAACGATTTGTTGAATTTTGTTCAACAAAATGTTTGTTGAATGGGTCCTGTAATTTTGTGGCATTTAAAGAAACTGTATGGGACATTGACATCTAGCGGTTGAGCTTGGTATCGCAGTCTAAATTAAAAATATTGGAGAGACAAGTTTAGCCGAATGGTTCTCTGTTTCTTTTGCTTGTTATAAGAAATAATCTACAGGCACTCTATTGTTTGTGAATGTGTACTGGAAGTTAACTGCAGTGCACAAACGTGCGCATGCACAGTAACGTTTATTTATGTTGTCACTTTGAAACCATCTATAGTAAAATATTCATAATGAAAGACTCACCTTCTGTTTTTCTTTGTTCTTAAAGTGATAGAAGTTAATGGTTTGATGAAACTTTTTTTAATATTTAAAAAAAAGAATGTATAGATCTTTAATTGGATTATGCATTTTATAGCCTCTATTTTTAAATCACTTTGACCTAACATAAGAAAATGTGGAAGAGAAAGTAATGTATGCATATCCTGGATTCCATTGGAAACTGTACAAAAATGGCTTCACATCAAGTGTCTTTTATTTTTTTCAGGGCCGGGTCTAGGGGTTATTGCTCCTCCAGATTTTCCTTTGGCTCCTACTAAACTGTCCAGCTGACGATTAAAAAAAATAAATATTACATATTTCTTTCATGTAATATCCAATAAACATGATGATTCAAAAAACTGAAAAAAAGACAAAAATTACTATATTACTAAAAAAATTGCCCAACCAGAATATCATTGCCCCCCCAGCTAGACTAGTACTGGGCCGGATGTTTTTTGTGAACTCTTTGCTAAAGCAGAAGACATGACACAAGGCATTTTGTTGTCACTAATAGAGTTTCACTTCCAGTTCTTAACATTTGTTTTCCTTTTACATTGTAACCTAAGGATGAGTGCAGTATGCACGCACAATTCATTTGATAAAACACACATGCATAATACAACTGTACATATTCATATATATACATACACTATGATGTTCACTCTGTAAGTACAGCGTTACAGTGCTGTTTTTATGGCTAACAGCAGTTGACTATGATGCTGTGCTTGCTCTTCTCTCTCTCTGGTGTGAAAGGCTACAGATATTGACTGGTCAGATATTAAAGCTTCAGCAGGTGTCCTGTGGCACTGTAGAGACGGACTCAGTCTGAATGCGCTGAATTGATCGCTTAAATAAAAAGAGCCCTCGTTGTGCATCAATAATGCATTCTCTTTATCTGGGTCACTATACAGTACTTCCAGAAAGAGCAGTCGCAATACATTTTTGTCTGTGCTGTGCTGTCAAATTCATAAACGGATAAATCTTTAGCACTGCAAAAAAACATTCCGATTTTTTTGTTGACCCTGCAATTATTGTTGGTAGAATTAACAGTGCTCTCTTTATGCAAAACAATTACCTTAATGTATTTTCTAGGGCTGCCAAGGTTACTTCATTGACTTACAGTAAGTTATATTACATGTTATTCTAATAATAAAGTTATTAAACACAGTATATATATTTATTTAATTTCACATTTTAGGATTTTGATACTTTGTGTGATTTCCTTAAATATAAAGCGCACCAAAGTCAATGTTTTGACAAATGTTAAGTCATTTGCAATCTTTGTATGGTGAGATTTAATAATCAATGAAGCCCAACAACAATTAAATATTACTTTATAAGTAAAACACACTAATAATAAAAAAGGTCATATTTACATTCTTAAGAAAAAAAATCTGAGAAAAATAATTTGACTGAGAGTAACCACATTAAAGATGTTGTTGATGTTTTGCCAGACAAAAAGATGTTATTTATTTTTAAGTTCATTAGAACTGTAGATGTTGTAATGAACAATGATTTCCTGTGACAAATCTAGTCATATAACACAGAAAGTTTTTATGGAAAGTCACGCATTCATGACAGTTTTTCCAATCGGGTATCTTGAAAATGTTATTCACAGCCCTAAAAAACATGCAACAACCTGCAAGAATAATTTCTGAATACTCAGGTTACAAGGATTGGCAAGCCAAACTCTACTTTCTGTTTGTTTATAAGAAATACAATAGTCAGTGTAGAGTGTACAGTGTAGAGCATACATAGAGAGCATGTGTGCGTGTGTGTGCGTGCACTGAGCCTACGTGTGGCCGCATTCTCAGTTACGTCAGGCTAGGTGAAAATGTGGCATATCAATAACCTCCCTTTGTGAGTATTGATCACCTTCTGAATGATGAGCAGCAGGGGGCGTCCCCTTTAACTGGCCACTTAGCCTTCCTTCGGGAAGGTGTGTGACAAAGGAATCGGTGCGAACACAAAAGCATCTTGTCACACCTGGAGGTACGATGTTGTTCTTTCTCGCAGGAGTTCCACATCAATAACCCGCATAAAAGAGAATGTAAAAAACACTCCCGCTGGGTTAAACGACTCTGGGCATCGCATAATTTAAAGTCTCTCCGTTTCGCTGTCAGGTGTATCGTGTTAATTTTGCATTCATGTGTTTGATGAGCTCCATCCCCCCCAATGTTCTTTCTCACCTCTATCATTCCTATTGAAGTCGAAGAACTGTTTCAGGATCAGGAGCTGCGATGGGTTTTATTCTCACCACCTGTTTTTCTTTGTTCTTGAAGTGATAGATGTTAAGTCTGCCAAAGAGAAGTTATGATTTTGTGATACTGTGCCTGTTAAATATTACATTTCTACAGGTCTTGTTTATACTGCAAAAACCGATGCTATTTCCATCTCAGGTCTTGAGACATGAGTGCCCAAAATGGTTGTTAAAATGATGGTTCACCCCAAAATTCATTCATTTACTGACTCTCATGTCATTCCAAAACCTGTATGACTTTCTTACTTTTGCAGACCACAAAAGAAGATATTTTGAAGAATGTTGATAACCAAACAACACCGATCCCCCTTGACGTCCATCGTATGGACACAAAAGCACTTCTCAGAATATCTTCTTTTGTGTTTCACAGAAGAGTCTTATACAAGTTTTGACTCCACACACAAATCTATCTATACACACACACACACACATCTTTAAACCACACACATGCGGTCAAACTCCTCACGTACTTCCAACACAATCAAACACAAACATAGGAAGGACAGAATCTTCCCTTCACGCTGCTGCTCTGCCTGGTACAGGACTGATTCATTTCTGAGGTGTGTGTGTGTTGTGTGAGTGTGTGTATGTCCATCTCAGGGCGAGGTGAGGATAGGGCCCCTCACTGTCTCCATAGACAGCAGCGATAACAGGGCGTCTTTGAGGGGGGACCTCATCCGAGCGGGCGGGTGCACATCTGGGCAGCCACACAACAAGTGGTCCACTGTGCCACGGACCCCTGTGGCGTATGAAATCAAACGCACATTCATAACGCAGTCTGTGATTCCCCTCTGTCCCCGGTCCCCAGCCAAAGTGCATCCTCGGGGGTAGAAGAGGATCGCACCATTATCTGTTAGTAAAACACGCTCGAGCACAAACTCGCACACACAGAGGTTTTATGTCCAGCTGTTTTTTTTTCCACGCGTTGACCCAGGGACGTACCACAACGAAAAGGCTGTTTAAATGACAGAACGGGGCCTTGTGGACAATCCAACTTCCTGTTGATGAGATTCTACTCCCACAATGCAACGCTTGCTATCGTACACGCAGCCAAATGCGTGTGAAAGGCGGCTTTTAACACTGTGGTGAGGCATGGTGGAGGACAGGTGAGGTTCACAGAGCCATTTTGAAGCAAGAATTGTGAGGTTTTTCCAACAAGTTATGTCGGAAAATATTCATACCCTTGGTAAAAATGACCAAAGGCGGCTGTGAAAATGAATCTGTATGAAAATATTTTGGGCCTAATGAGCCTCTTTCACAAGAATCAGAACCTATGTCACCGCAGCGTAAAGCAACTTCCCCTACAGATTAATTCCCATTACAATAGAATGTGCTTGTGTCATTTAAAGCTACTTACATTTGTCTGTACTGGCTTTTTTTGCGACTTTTACATATATAAACATGAAAATTAATATTTGTGCGTTTATCTGTTTTGTGCACTCAGACTGCTAATTTATTAAAGTGTTTTGAGTTTATACATCCCAGCTCGCGTGTTATTCAAACGTGATCGCGTCACTGTATTATAAGAAATTACTTTAAAAAACTGATACACTGTTAACATGGAGAGTAACTCGTTAATATTTGTTTGTAAATAAGATATCATAAACTGCTAAGGTAAGGTTTCTTTTTTATTGCAATTAAAATACGGTTCTTTGTTCATTCATAATACCAAACATAAAATGTTAAAGCTTAAATTGTGAAAATGTAATAAATGTAGAACTTTAAGGTTAAGAAATACAAAGTATTACATTGCAATGTAAATAATATTAATAAATTAGACCTTATTATTAATTGCTTACCATAAACAGCTGAATTGTCCTTCTCCAATCTTGTAATGGGTCGCTTTCAATACTGCACATAAGATTCTAATGTTACTGAATAATCTTGGTATTTTATTAATAATCTTTATAATCTAATAATCTAATATTTTATTAATAATAATTTTTAATAATCTGTTTATTTTAATATATACATAAACAATCATTCACTCCCCATCACAGTAATACAGAGCAGACATAGTCAAACACACAATCCATAATGCGTGGCAATGATCCAATGCACCCACGAGTAAAACCGCGAAAAAAATCTGATATTATATATTTTACATTCAAATATTTTTGATAATGTCAGAAGCACTAGCGTAGAACAGGCAACAGACATTTTTTGTAATTTTCTAAAGCAGAAAGTGTGATGCGAGTCTGATGGATTGGGTGATGTATTTCAGACAGACATAAAGAATAGTTAATGGCGCCCAATACTAATGGCGCCCAATAGTTAAGAGTAGTTAAAATCAGCAAGTACCTGCCTCGGGTTCCTGTCCCGTAAACAGTACAAACCATAAATTAAGACAAAAACAGCAGTACTAGAGCCCCCTCTTAGCTGCGGGGTGTTTTTAAATGAAGATCTGAATTTTAAGCAGGCGGTAATAAGGTATTAAGCTCGTTTACATCATTTATTCGAAGACATTTAATCCAGACACTCTTGTTAGACATACTGCTGTAACCAGAACATCGTTCACCCTGCGTCGAACAATGCAAACGAAGTCAAAAGCCTGGAAGTGCGAGAAAGGTCTATTTTCTGCCAGAGATCCTGGACATCTTGTTCAGTTAGATGGCATCATGGATTCTAGCAAATACCAACAGATAAACAATCAAAACCTGACTGTCCCTGATAGTCACACAATGGGCCACCATTGGATCTTCCAACAGGACAATGGCCTAAAAACAAACATCAAAATCCACACAAAAATGGGTCACTGAACACAAAACCAAGCTTCTGCCATGGTCATCCCTGTTCCCTGACCTAAACCCTATAGAAAAGGAGTGTCTTGGCAAAAAGAAGGTTGCAAAATGTGTTGAATTACAGGGAATTGACTAAAAATATTTATTTCATAATGAGATGTTACCCCTCTCTAAAATTCTTAGTCTCCAATGAAATGTTAGATTTTTGTACATTTTTAAAATAAAAATTACACTACACATATTTACTTTCACAGTCTTCTTTGTTCATATTTACCAAAAGTATGAATATGTTCCAGCACATAATAAGATAAGATAAGATCCAACGCATAATACACACAAAACCATCATGTCATGGAAGAAGAATGTTTAAGTCAAGCATATAAAGCCTGTTGTGAAGTTGACCAGGAGAATAGATGCAAAAAAAAAGGGATTGTTTATAAGAATTCTCAGATGTCGACCGTACTGGTCTTGTGATCCCATAGATGTTGTCATCGTCAGGTGCAATAAACATGAACAAAAATCTGTTCATTCCCTTGCTGAAACATCTGCTGAGCTCTCATCTAAACATTGTTCTGAACATCACAATTTGTTCGGTTATTTTAGCAATAGATGAAGACTTAAAGCAGAAATGACATTACAGAATAAAAAAGAAATAAAACAGCCTGAGAACTGATCTGTTTTCTGTGTGTGTCTGTTTTAATGCTCCTCCCAGCATTCCTCCTTTGTCCGAGAACACAGCTCCTAACCGCTTCCCTATCTTGCTCACTTTGTAAGACGGATATTTATTCTGACTTCACAACCACAATATTTGTCCAGAGTGGTAGCTAGTAACTGCAGCAAAAGACAAGCATGAGAAAAAAGCAAAAGATAGGAGTGAGGCAAAAATCCAGACGTTATGGAAGAGAAGCTTCGTGTGGACTTCTGCGGGCACTCCTGCGGTGATAAATGCACTCACAGCTCTTAAAGGGCATGCTCGGGGTGAACACGCTGAGACTCACTTGCCCCTGCATCTTTCGTTTTCAGCCACGATCACGGGGAGCCCCGACCGCTGCCAATATCCTGCAGATACCATGTCCAATTTCCTTTCAGTTCATTGACCAGCCTTGATGCAGAGGCCTGTTGAGTGTGAGCTGTTTCTACTTAGTTTAATGTTCAAATGTAGCACACACGCTGGATCGAGGCTAGTACTCTTGGTTTTCCCAGCTAAAATTGTACAAATGGATTTTCCACAGTAGGATCATTGGCTACATCTGGCTGGAGAAAAGGCACTTTATTGAAATGTAGTGTCGATGTGAGATTGCGATCTGTTTTCAAAGGAAAAATCTGATGGATGCTTCCATGTTTGTGTTAACTTATTGAGTTATGCTCATTTGTGATGTTGAATATTATGTTTTATACAGTTGTTGAACAGGGAGTCTGCACAATATGTGACCCGGCCTATTCTGAGATTATGAGCATCAAAGTTTGATTTCAAGCATTCATTTCACAATTATGTCAATCTTTGACGTGGCCTTACGCAAATCAAGGTTATATTTTCACATAATGTTTTTACACTGTGTAGGATGTTATGTAAAAAAAACAGTAAATCACAAAAAATGACTTTAGGTGGGTTTTCACAGACCATCACATATAGGTAAATAAATCTTAAAATAATCTTTTTTTACCTGTTAGTGAAGAATTTTTTTTAGCAGTTTTACAAAATTAAAAAATGAATGGCTTAAAATGGAAATGTTACTAAAATACACAAGTTTTCAACTTTTTCACTAAATGAGTACATGGAACAAATAGTCAGATTAATTGTTTTGTTTTCTGTAGCTATATTTTACTACAGTACATAAAACTACATATAAATACATAGCATTTTAACACCCTGTCAGACGCAAGCGGCGCGACACAACACGACAAATGCCTTGTTCTTAATGGGTTTGTCCTTACTCAGATAAAATCACTAATTTATAAAAACGAATTGTCAGTATTTTTTTGCAAATGTGATACACTAAGTGGGGTTTAACCAGAGACCCTCTCTTCCCAAACACTTGCATAGTCAATGTATACTACTTCTGCTTTTAGTGGCAGCTGGCATATCATTTTGTATCAAAATTGTATAATAGCTGTAAAAAGCAGTACAGAATCGGAAGTGGCACATTTACCACAAAATAGTGGACTGTGTGTGTGGAGATCAACAATGAAACTTCGCTGTCACCTTGACTTCACGGTGTGAAAATGCATTAACAAGCATCTCCTGTATTTCTGTCAACAAATCTAACAACACCTGAGCCAATTTTAAAACGTATCTCTATGCTGTACAATGAATTGTTTTAAATTACATGAAAAAATGTAAGGTCCAGAACACCCTGTTAAAGGATTATGCCCAATTTATACGGCAACACATTTAAGACACACGTGAATGGTAGATAATCTATAATCACACAAATGCATTTTCTGTTCCTCAGGAGTCTGTTCTTTTACTGGCTCTCTTGTTTCCCCCTGTGGATTGAAAGCAATAAAACCGTCACCTTGAGTGATTTGTGCGGCCTTTGGCATTTTTTAGTTGAAAGACACTAGGCTTCTTTGAGTGTGGACACCCGTGGACCATCCCTCACAGCCTCCACATTGATATATGTTGTGGTTTGTCCCTGCTCTTATTCGTGCACAGCTGTGGCAGGCAGCGGGCAGGAACAATGGCCGTCTCTCCTTTGGCCCACAATGCCACGCTTGTGCTGCCCTTTCTGGACTCTGAGACGACCCCACCTCCCTTAAAACAGTGTCCAGAGAGAGAAAGAGCAAGAGGGAGTGAGAGCAAGAGAGAGGAGAGAGCGAAAGCCTTTACATAAGGGCGATGTTAAAGTTCATCCAAAAATGAAAATTCTGTCATCGTTTACTCACCCTCGTGTCATTTCAAACCTGTATGACTTTCTTTCTTCTGCAGAACACAAAGGAAGATATTTTGAAGAATGTTGGAAATCGAACAACGGCGGTACCCATTCACTTCTGTTGTAAAGAAACAAAGCCAATGCAAGTCAACGGGTACCACTGTTGTTTGGTTACCAATATTTTTCAAAATATCTTCTTTTGAGCCCTGCAGAAGAAAGAAAGTCATACAGGTTTGACAAGACGGTGAGTAAATGATGGCAGAATTTTCATTTTTGGACGAATTATCCCTTTAAACGACAGAGAAGATGGGAACAGACATAATACACGAGCATGAATAGAAAGAATGCTCCCCGCAGTGTGTTTTCTTTTCAGTCAGGTAGTTTCTGGCCCGATTCCCATTTCCAACACAATTGGCAGACACCTGCTCATCACAGATGGCACTAGCAGGACTCAATTTGCTGCCATCTGCTCCATATTACAGAAAGGTGCTGCACTCTTCCTTAAATATTAAATAACAAGAAGAATCTAAACACGTCCAGTGGAATGTGCATCCAAATGTTACTTTATCCCTTGGCACTTGTTTGTCAAAATGCGTCGTTGCTATGTTCAGGAACGATTTGGCCCGCTTTGCATACTTTGGCGCCCAAGGTCTGTGTTTTGCACAATAACGAGAATGTTTTCCGTGCGCCGGGCCGCTCGTTTTTGCTGCTTATTGATTTGCGAGGCAGATTTCGTTAGATTTGAGCTCCCTAATGAGCCCGAGCAGTTCTCTGGTTCATCTTGAAAGGTCAAAAGCCCAAGGAAAGCGTTCAGGTCAAAGTAAGTTGGAGTGTTTGGCCTCACTACCTAACATCTAACACCTTTCAACACGTTTGACGTTAACTCCAACCAACACCCTAACGCTCCATCCGACGTGATTATGCCTATTGTCATAAGTCAAGATATAATTGTGAGATCAATTATTGATTGTTGTCTGACTTTGTTTATGCGATCTGCCAAGCGCAATTGTGTTTGTATTCATTATTTGAATACGACGTTCTCGTGAGGATTTAGTTGCATTCGAGAGCAGGGGAAGAACTTTGCTCAAGGCAAGAGTGTATCTTCAATGTCAGATCACACACACACACACACACTGGCCTCTCGACTTTCATCTGTAGCAATACAGAGATGCTCGGCAGCACAGTTGGAGGTCTCTAAGTTGGGGCAAGGGCTCCTCAGACGCAGCGTTTCCTCCACGCATACAACACACACACAGGCACAGAGACACGCATATCACACTTGCTATCGGCGTACTTGAATTATTCATGGCCGAATAGGACAAGAAGCTACAAATGAGGTTATGCAGACCTGCCTGAAACATATGGACTTCTCTCTAAAACCATGTTCCTTGATATATCTGCCACTGTTTTCTTCTTTAAATAATACTACAAATAATGTTCAATATTTATGACTGATTTGTGACTTTATGAAGAAACTGAATAAGAAAAATTAATAGAAACAAATTAAATGGTATGGGTAAAAATAAATAATGTCATTTTAAACCTGTTTAAGTTTCTTAACATCATCATATGTCACCCTGGACCACAAAACCAGTCATAAGTACGGGAATATTTGTAGCAATAGCCAACAAAACATTGTATGGGTCAAAATGATCGATTTTACTTTTATTCTAAAAATCACTATATTATGTAAAGATCATGTTCCATGAAGATATTTTGTGAATTCCCTACAGTAAAAATACCGTGAGTAATATGCTATGTTAAGGACTTCGTTTGGACAATGTTAAAGGAGATTTTCGTAGTTTTTTGCACCCTCAGATTCCCTCAGTGCACATTAAAATACAAGCAAAAGACAAAGTTGTTCTACTAAATTTGAAACAAAATGTGTTATGCTGATATTATTTGTCATTTAAATACTGTATCAAATTAAAAGGACAAATTATCAGATGAACAATAAGGACACATTCCATAACAAATTATCAACCAATTTTCTTGCCAAATCATCCTCCCTAGTTTTTCTTGCTCAAACAGTCACTTCCTGTGTCACAGACTCTCTAATTTATTGCCAATCTGAAGATCTGAGTCATTAGTCAGCCATTCCAATGGACTGTGCCACAAAAAGGAAGTTTATCAGGAGAGCGATTATCAGGACCTGTGGACACACACAAAGGTCAACAGCCTGTTCACCACTGGCACCAAACAGGGAGAGGTGGAGGCTATTTTCTCTCAAGTGTGTCGCGAGGTAAAGGACTACAGGAATGGGTCCAACAAAAAGGGTCTAGAGCAGGGGGGATTCCGTCCCCAGAAGGTTGTAGGGGGACCCCAGAAATTTCAGGAAAAATTATTGAGAAAAAAGTTTTTTGTTAGTGTTTTTTGATACATGTATAGTTTCCGGAATTGTTTATATTTGTACCTATCTAGAGAGTCCTTTCATTCTATAGTTCCTATTTTTGCACTGTAAAAAAGTTGCTGTAAAAATACATTCGAATTGAAAATGTCTCGTCAAGGTGATTAACATCTAACAAGTGTGCCAAACTATTTAAGTTTGGAAACATTCTTCACAATATCACATTTAATATGTACAGTATCTATAAATGTTTCTTTATTCAATTTCTTTTTTAGAAAGGAAGTCCTCAAAAAAGGTTATTTGGGTGTCCTTGGCATCATAAAGCTCGAAAACCACTAGCCTAGAGGGTGTCTGTGTTGGGAGTGGGTAAAAAAAGCATATGTTACATAGGCTACCATGTTTGCATTCTTTACTTGTATTCTTTTTTTTTTGCATAAACAAATAAAATCTATCTATGCTGTTTTAAAATTGTTGTTCCTGCACACACAGTCAAACCCTGACAGTTCTGCTACCTGAATTTAGATAAAAAGGCAGCGCACACACACAAACACACAGTCGAAAAGGTAAACCTGAGGCACTCAGCCGGCAATAGAACAGACATAACAGCATGCTGGGTATTCCCCCGAGATGTCACATTAGATCAAACACAGAGTGAGCAAGACCGACACAGAGAGAGAGAACCAGGAGTGTTGGCCTCAGGTGTACTGGCCACGGCCGCCTGCCAGAGCCTGACGCGTGCCAGGTGAAACATGTCACCCACAATGGACATCTTTGCTTCAATGAGGCAGGAAAAGAGCTTCCCGGCAGCATGCTGCTGATACACAGGAGGCAGGCGTCAGCTGCGGGCTCTACCTGTCTGTATTAGATGGAGGCCACGGTGGATGAGAGGCTCGCAGTGGTTACGTAACGTGTTGTTGAGCTGCAAATTACACGCTCTGTAACTTTTACCCGCCCAGCCAAACAAGGGGCAAATGGGGGTGTGTCTTACGCAATTACACGCAGGGCATGAATATACATAATGCGAAAACAAGGTGTAATTTGGTAATGAATCGCAATGCTCCAATTATGACCTGCATTGAGCTCTCTGTGGGTCCGTTCATTATGTGGTTCACAATTAAGCAGGATTTCCTAAAACAAAACACATCCTGACATACAGTAGAAGAGGCTGTGGGTGTGTATTACTGCACAGCAGATTAACTACTGAAGCAGCATCGCATTTTCTTGCCAATTTTTACCTTGGTCCACTAACATGCAACTTAAACTCTTGTCAATTCTTGTCATAATATTAAAAGTAATTAATGTGGTAATACAACAGAAATAAATATTAACTTTCCATTTTTTAGCATTTACATTGCAGTTGGTGCTGCAGCTCAAGGCCATGCATTACAGTGCTTTAACAGTGGTCTATGAATACTCCTTGCCCTGGCCTCCCTACATATCTGTTAAAAATAACCTCAGACATTTTCACACTGTAGCAAAAATCAATAACCCCAGAGTTAAGATTCTTCTGACACGTAGAAATGGAAGGAGAGCTCGCTAAGGGTGAGATACCGGAGGGCTTTTGTGTTTCTGAATGGTGTTGGTGAATCTTCAGAGCGAACCTTGAAGAGCCAGTCATGTTCAATGCCACAGACACTGGCCAATTTCCCCTGAACCGGCAGATGACTTCAACGTGAATCTGCGCTCTTCAGGTGAAGGGGCTATTTCTGCAGCAGATTCGTGATTATACATGTGATTATACTCCAGATATGATCTTTAGCATTAAAGCATTTTAGCGCGCGAGACATCTGAGCCTTCGACTTTTGCGCTCTTCATGTTTAAAAGTTGAAAGATATGAAGTAGGCTGTGCATTAAGTATTTAAAGAAGGAAATATTGATGCCTGAACTTGAATTTATAGAGGATACCGCATGAATGTTTTATTACAAGGAATAAAAGTACCTAAAGCAAGATGTTCGTACAGGAGAGGCGCCGATACCGGAATTAAATGATTAATGAATTCTGCTGGGAATACTTGCGAATCTTAAAAGCTCACGCTGCAACTGGTGAAACGGTTAAAAGAAAGAGGCTACATAATCCATGCCGTGTGTCAAATACAGAGCCTGAGCGAATGAATCTGTTCAATTGTTGGAAAAAACAAACATCTTCATTTACTCAATACAACAGAATAGCTAAATCCCTTTCTAAAGCAGATCTTGCTTTATCACTGCGGGTTCTCTCCTCATGATCTTTTCAAGCGCGTGGTACAGCGGTCTGTGAATTACCCACACGGTTTCATAGCCTCCTACAACCTTGAACCCTGAACATGAATTATATTTTTTCTCAGATGACCAGCAAACCCTTTTGTTTGTTATGCTAAACATGCTAATATAGCAAACTCGAGCTAAATTCCATCCCATAGTTCAGGATTGAATGTAATCCCTTCTCTCTTTGTTTACAGGGATCAAGGGCCTAACTGGAAACTAAAGTTAGAGGAAATGTTGGCCCGAGACATTAGTGGCAGAATTTGTTGTGATTTCTTCAAAAATCTCCCCAAAGTTGACATAACTTCAGGTCCTGACTAACAGCCCAGTGGGAAGAAATGAGTTTCAGAGGAGTTTTGGACTGTTTTTCCCTAAACTGAGCTGTGAGCAGTTTGGCAGACATCGCCGGTGCTCTTTTGGAGGTCCTTTGCCTATGTGAACACGACTGATGCATGTGCCAAGGGTAGCAGCGAGAACTCTAAAATCCTGGAGCGTAAGATGCAAGGCCTACATTAGTCATGTGAGCTTAGCCAACGCTCTGTTATTCTCCCTGGCAAAAATTGTTTTTTATCAGGCTCCTGTCAGGCTTATTTGATAGCGCACTCCTTTGGTTTTACAACCGCTTTGGCTAAACAGAGACAACCCACTGAGCATCGCCGATGGCTCGCACCCAGACCATATCTGCGAAGGCCACAGCCAAAAATATATTGCGTTTTACCTTTATCAACTTCAGACTTTTATTATATAAGCACTTAAAAAAGTGCAAAAGACATCTGAGATATCTGAATTGGAGTGAACCCAGATTTGTCATCCAACTATGCATTTTAGTAGATGACAAATAAAACTATTTCCCAATCTGTGTGCTGTTAAGAGATTATGTGGAATTTATAAAGTGGTGAATTGGATGAATGTTGGAGAATGGGACGACACCCACAATGCCGCCATGGGAATCACGGGCCGTGAGACTCAGATCCAACTGAAGAGTAACAGCGGGCTTGGGATAGTTAGTAACAGGCTACGTTCCAAATAAGGAGAGAGGAAAACAACTTTCTATTTGACAACTAAGATGCCATTATTTTATGACCAAAATTTCAACCCATGCAAAGTATTATTATACAGTAAGCATTCATCTTACAGTAATCAAATTCATATTCAGATCACTGATCTTGTGGTTGGAAGGCAACATGACATACAAGTCCTTCATAACTCCTCTCCACAAAGCTGGAAGTCAATAGTAAAGTTAGTAGCTGTTCCAGCAAGCTCGGAGTTTAACCAGAAGCAGATGGGGCCTAATCCTAAGGGTTTCCCTTTGCTTCCGGAGTCACCCACGTCCACAGGTGCTCCCCCCACCTCGCATTCCCACTTTAAATCCCTTCCCCATCCATTTCCTGTCAAGCAGGTGCAACGTTAATCCCTACTGGAGGTCAACGTGGCAGCATGCCGCTGGCTAGACCTCCACCTGCTCTTGTTGAGCAATACCCTTCTGCAAATGTATTCTCTTATGGAAATAATCATAATTTGAACGAGGGTAACATTAAGCTTTGTACAGACTTACTGTCTACACACAATGGTGACACAGCCTTGCATCATTCAAAATGTAATTTAAACTTGCAAAATTGTGAAATACAAATGAGCAATTCCAAGTTATAACCAATAACAGATAACTCAGATATAAAGTGTTTTATGATTTCCCATAGTCAGGTGAAGTTTACAGAATTATCACGTCCATTATGGAGTATTGTCACATCCAAAACATTGCATCTTTCTCAAAAATGAACAAAAGACAATTAAAATAAAATATTTTATTTTCTATGGACGCCATCCCTTCTCCCTTTGTTGGTATTATTGCTTCTGGCTTGTGCATTTTAATTCCTAGAATTTAGCATGTTGCTTAAAAATGCGCATCCTTTCTTGCCACATCCGTAACGCATGTATATTTCCCTCATCTAAAATAGAAAACACGTGTAAAGATGTGTTTTCTGATGTATGAACGTCTGGAATTTGTAATTAAAACATTCTCTGAGAAGCTAGTTTTTATACCACAGATGTCACGTCTAACACTTCACTTCAATGCAAAAATCAATAATTGTTTGAATTGTGTATGAACATCATCTTAAACACCGCTTGAAAGTCTGTCGTTTGTGTTTTCAACCGCCAATCAAACCGAAAGCAGCCTCACTCTTCACTTCCTGCCTCTGTGATCACCTCTCTCCTCACTGTCACTCAAAACTCACCCGGCATTGAGCGTTTCTGAGAAAAAGGGGGAAAAGTCAGCTGCCGCCTCAAAGACGCCATGTGTCAAAGAGCCGGACTTTTCACACTTGAAAATGTACATGCAAAATTTCATTTAAAATTTGATTACACACATCCTTTCACATGCTAAGATAAAACAGCATAGCTGACTTGCAGCACGGTGGCCCATATTTTCATCTAAACCAGTAAAAAGAAGTTCGCCAGCTGGAGTGTGGCACAACGAGAATGTGGAGTCACATGTTGGGATAAGTTACGAACCCGAGAGATTGCTGCAGATGGTCTGTTCGAATACATAAAATGAATAAAACATGTAACGGCGACCATTGCGATTTAAACTACCTGAAACAATGCAAATTCATCGTTTTAGATTGAAACATGAACTACACAACTTTTAATCTCTAAACTGATCTTTTAAATGTTTGTGAGTTAATCAATAAATAAAGACAAACGCTTTTCTCGATTTCCTAAAGATGAAATGTATCCCATTTTACTGTACTTGATTTACAGTGATGTTATCTAACCACAGGTATTATGTCTCACAAAATAAGTTTCTTAAGTAATCTCCCTAACCCTCCCTCTAGATCTTCTTTTGCAATCCCTGTACTTTCTTCACCGCCGTCCTCAAATGAGGTAAAAGGAGAAACACATAAGAGGTGAAACTGCTGCTTGTGTGTATTGAGAAACTCAGAAGACAGCATTCCAGTTACAGTTCAACCTCCATCGAAAACCCAACTGCACTATCAGCATGATTCACTACCCAGATCTCTGCGCTCAAACTCTGCCAGGTACATTGTTCAGCCGACTGGATTGCGACAGGCCGCTCTTGGCTCAACCTTAGTTCCCTCTCTCATAGTTTCGTGGGGAAATTAAAAGGGAAGAGGTGACTCTAATCAGAGGTTAGATTATTTTTAAACATCTGGTGAAGAATGTTGTGCAAAAAGCCAGTCAAAGAGGGAAATAAAAGTGAAGTATCATGTAAACCAACGAAATGCAAAAGGTGAAAAAGGTACACACTGTACATATACAGTATATGTATATGAAGAGTTTGGTTCCAAAATGAGATAATTCCGCTTTTAAAAAAAATTCTAAAAACAAGTTTTTTATTATGTTATAATGTTTTTATCATGTTTTATTGTGTTAGCTGTATTTTTTTTTGTTATTATGGCTTAAATCAAAACAAAACAACTGCAGTTTGATTGATAGTAATTGGAATGCACGATAAAAAAACATGATTTTTGAAAAATCTCATTTTGGAACCAAACGCTCCCCATGTTAAATAAGTTCTAAAACTAAACATGTTTAAAATTCTGTGGCAGAAATAATTTGTTCAAATTTCACGTGTGGAAGTGCTTTGCACTGGGATCATACTAACACATACACTATATGGACAAACATATTGGGACGCCCTTTCTAATGAACAGGTTTGGCTATTTTCATCATTTTTGTGAGCACAAATCTTTATGCTACATCATATAATGATATTCTAGAGAATTGTGAGCCTGTAATTTTATAGCAACAGTTTTTTATTCCAACATGACAATGCCCCTGTGCACAAAGCAAGATTCATAAAGAATTGATGGATTCAGTCTAGTGTGGAAGAACTTAAATGGTCTGCACAAAGACCAGACCTGAGCCAAAGTCCGTTTACGGAAGCCATGCCACTCGGCGGCCATGATTGCAACGCCTCTGGGCAATTATAGCAAGTCCACTGTCCTATTTCAGAACTGAAAAAAACTTCTAATACTGTTGCAACACAGATTGAAACAAAATTCTTTAATATGACATGGTATGGTATATTATTAATATTTGTTTTGAATTAATCAAATACTATAGATAAACATGTCTATTAGAAGGGGGCGGCCCAATACTTCTGTCGATATAGTGTATCTCTGGGTAGTTGACAGACACACCGTACACATGTCCTATGATGCAAAAACATAGCAAAAATGTAAAAAACAAACTGTTAATAATACATTATTGTATATTACTAACATTTATAATATAAAATATCAGTGAAGATAAATCTCTAATGCTGGGGGGTTTTTTCTCCAATTTTTTTGCTGTCACACCATAGGATACATTTACACATTCATTTGTCATATACCCACTTACTGAATATACTAATAAAGATCCTAAAACAAGTGATTTGTTTTTGTCATAATTTATTATATTTTGCCTTAAAAAAAGAGGTGAGCCTAGTTTTAAAAACTGCAAGTAAATAAAACAATTACATTATACTGTACATGGGAAAACTTCCAGATCTCTCATAAACATTTCAATCGAATCCTAAAAGTCATTTCAGGTTTTTGTCGACTACACTGGAAAATAAGATTGTCATCTTTCTGAACACTTGATTACACAACCACAACGGCCCTCTGCTGAGGTAGACTGTGGTTCCCTCAAAGTAAAGTCGCTGCTCTCACAAACCTTTACCACAAAGTTACAGCCTTATTATGCCAAATTACTGCATGCAATCTCAGGCCTTAAAGGTAGCTCATCATGCACTGATGAAAAACACATGAACAAGCACAGCCCTTCATTTCAAAATTAAGAATGATTACAATCGCACCAGGGGCTAGTCCTGTAAGATCTGCGAGGCAAAGACTCCTCTAGCAGTCATTTGCGTTAATTACCCCGACATTATCAACAAAGGAACTGAGTTTGTCGAAACCTGTCTGATTAGGGACCAAAACACCGGCCTCACGGGAATGAGAAACAAATGTTCCCCCTTGATTTGTGTTTGTCTAGTCACAAGTTTGCCTATCCCCTAAAAGTAATAAATGTGTAGGCCTGTTTTTTCTCTGGATTATACCAAACGACAGCACGTGCTCTCTGAAAATGTGAAACTTTGACCCATTGTTTACATTAATGCTGTCAGATAGCACACATGTAACAATTAGAGGCAATTGACAGTTTTTTAGATCTTTCATAATGTATGATAATATATGCCAATGGGAAATCATGCACATATAAATGGCACCATATTTAAGTTGTCCCTCAAATGGCTATCTGCTTGAGGCAGACTTATTTACATCAAAAGTGCAAAAAGTACAACGTGATAGCCAGGGCTGGACTAGGAAGAAAAATCGGCCCTGGCATTTTTAGGCCCGCATCGGCCCTCCACCAAATCTGTCGCCGAGGGGGGTGGGGGGTGCATGCATATGTGTCTTTTGCATTCGCATTGCATGCATTCGCATTTATAATATGTCTATACGTTAGCGGCCATTGCCTCTGTTCCGGCCCCATACGTTAGCGGCCCACCGGGAAAACGCCCGGTACGCCAGATGGTCAGTCCGCCCCTGGTGATAGCAAATGATTCAGGCACATAAAGTAATAATATTTATTTTGTACAAAATGTGTAATTTTTTTGGAGGATCTGTGGACAGAAATACAATATAATATACAAAACTGTGTCTTCAGAGGTGTATAAAGACCTAACACAATGAAGCGTTGTGTTTATATTAATTAGATTGAGCTATTTCTATCTACATACACCGTGGGTCCCCTCACATGAAATTCGCCATGTTGTTTCTACAGTAGCCCTAAACAGACAAACTGCTCTAAAGAGCACATTTCGTAAATACGTTATCTTATCCGGCAAAGAAGCGAAAACGTGACGACATCTTAGTTCTGTCAGCCACCGTAGTGCTTCAAAAGGGAGGGGTGGAGTAAGCCGTTGGTTGCAATTCGCAACCTCACCACTAGATGTAGCTAAATTTCATACACTGGACCTTTAAAGAAACGGTGCACCCAATTTTGAAGGCATTGCTTACTCTCATGTTATTTCAATCCCATTTCTCCACAAAGGGGCGAATACCATTGCCAATCTTTTATACATAATTAAAGTTAATGAGAACTAGGCTGTCAAGTTTCAAAATGGCAAAAAGGCACCATAAAATAAATGGCATATCATAAAAGTGGTACATATGACTCATCCACTATATTCCAAGTCCTGTAAAGTCACTGGAACATATTGCAATTTATGACGGATATCATATGGTTTAAAAGTGAATAAACAATAAGTTTTCCTTATTGGGGTGAACGATCCCTTTAAAATCTTTGAATCCGGTGTTTGTAGGCACATCATTTTATCTGTACAGTGGTCTTTACCAGCACAAAGGATACGATGTCTGTAAACAGTCAACAGTAAATTCCAGTCAAATCTTAATAAAAGTCTACACAGGCAAT
The DNA here is from genome assembly GCF_024868665.1 of Triplophysa rosa. Taxonomy (NCBI): domain Eukaryota; kingdom Metazoa; phylum Chordata; class Actinopteri; order Cypriniformes; family Nemacheilidae; genus Triplophysa; species Triplophysa rosa. Next base: position 13,094,821 of record NC_079895.1, read on the forward strand.
CAAATTTGTTTCAGTCACACTTTTTGTTGAATAATTAGTCAACATGCTAAAGCGACTAAATTACAGACCGCTGAGGAACATGTGGGTGGAAATTCAGCTTTAAGTATTACAGCAGGGTCGAGAACAAAAATGCAGTGTTACAAGATATAAGCCCACAGATATATTTTAGTTCTTCCTGTCATTAGTACTGATATCTCCCCCAATGCTAATGGATCTGTAAAGCATTACCATAAATCTAACCTCCCCCATAATATCGGAATTCTTATGGGTCACTGACTCACCAGATTCTGCCCGATGCCTTCACACCATGTTAAAAGATACAAGCCCAGTAGTCTCGTGTAATTCGTCGCTAAAGCTACGCGCTAACCTTTCAGGTTGCGCCGCTACCTAACAAGACATGCACGCACATGACGTGAATAGGCCGCCTGCAAAACACATTCAAATATGAGTAATATCGCTTTGACAGCAATCTGCATAAATTCAAATGCAGCCTGAAGCATATATAGGCCACTGTTTAAAATTCAGAATTATGCCTCTTTTAGCACACACACTATGGCATCTGTCCTGTAGAATTACTGTGTTAAAAACTACACCTCGCTCCCGTGCTTATGGCAAGTTTTGATTAAATGGTGTGGAGCGGTGTCACATTCTCTTCACATCAAGGTATCTGGGTCCCCATGCAGATCTTCAACTTAAAAACAAGAAAATTCGAGCACAGAAGTGTATAAATTAATTTTGCAACTTGTATTAATAGGAAACACATTCCTACAGAGCTAAAGAGGTTTATCAATTTTTAAAAACTTAAAAATGATGATATCTAAACAGAGAGGACAATCCTCACTGATGTTTTTATTAGAGAACACACATGTTAGCATCACTGAGAGATGCATCAAATGATGAATCACAAATGTTTCCGCATTCACATCTAAAGGGGGTTGGTTCAACACAAAGAACTTAAAGGGACAGTTCACCCAAAAATGAAAATTCTGAAAATTACTCACCCTCTTGTCATTTTAAACCTGTCTGACTTTCTTTCTTCTGCAGAACACAAAAGAAGATATTTTGAAGAATGTTGGACAACAGCGGTACCCATCAACTTGCATTGCTTTTGAGTCAGTATTATAGAAGTGAATGGGTACACTGCAAAAAAATGACTTTCTTTCTTAGTCTTTTTTATTGTTTTCCAGTAAAAATGTCTACAAATTCTTGAATCAAGATGCATTTTCTTGATGAGCAAAATGACCTAAGAAAATAAGTCTAGTTTTTAGTAAAAAAATATGAATTTTCAGTGAATGTGTGCTTAAATCAAGCAAAAAAATCTGCCAATGGGGTAAGACAAATAATCTTGATTTAAGGTTGACCTTTTTCTTAGTCACTCAATTCAAGATTATTTTTCTTACCCCATTGGCAGATTTTTTTTTTGCTTGTTTTAAGCACAAATTCACTGAAATTTCATATTTTTTTACTAAAAACGAGACTTATTTTCTTTGGTCAGTTTGCTCATCAAAAAAATGCTTCTTGATTCAAGAATGTTTAGACATTTTTACTGGAAAACAAGAAAAAAAGACTAAGTAAGAAAGTCATTTTTTGCAGTGTACCGCCGCTGTTCGGTTACCAACACTCTTCAAAATATCTTCTTTTGTGTTCTGCGGATTAAAGAAAGTTATACAGGTTTGAAATGACAGGAGAGTGAGTAAATGATGACGGATCTTTCATGACTAACTTATTGTATATTTAATATGATATAAAGACAGATTTTACATGGTGATCAGGATTCGAAGCACGTTGTGTGCATGTGAAAGTACAAGACAGAATCTCTCAATAAATAATGTGGATAAAAATAAGGGGTTTACTAGTGAAAGAGTTCCTTACTAGTGGACTGTAGGTTTGTTAGAAAGTGAAACCGAATGCATAGTTCAAGCCCAATCATAAGAATGAAAACGTTTTACTGTACTGGAAAACTTAGCTTATCAAGGATATCCATTAATATGAGGGACAAATCATACTGCCATTGTTTACCTATATTTATGATGCCTATGATATCAAGTAATATAGCCTAATGACCTGCACTGTTTACTGCAAGAATTTGATATGGGGATAAACAATACTCAAAAAATGTCATTAAAAAGAGAAATAAGGTAATAGTGTCAGCCAGTATGAAATATGTTCCTAGTTCACTTGTTCACATAGGACTGGTGAATAGCTGAAACTTTGCAAGTAACATAAAGTAAGAGCGATTTAAATGAACCAGAGGATAATGGGAATGAAGTCGGCCCCAGACGTCTGCGTCTCCCTGGGGGTGGCGTTATTTGTCGCTGTAATAGGAAGCGTTTGGTCAGCACTGAGCAGCTGAAGTGAGCAATCAGGTCCATGGCAGATCACCTTCCCCAGAGGTCAGGCCTGCTGCGAGAGCCCTGATCTAACTCCACCTGACATGTCTCCCCACAGCTCCCAGCATGAGACTCTATGTTCCCGCCGTACAATATGCGTGTGAGGTTTAGCCAGTCTGGCAATTTTTGGGAGAATAAATATAGTAACTGTGAATCCCTTTCAGTGGAACTATAAATAGTTTTCACAGAATTACAATTCAACTCTTAATGCGCTTTAGTTACAAAAAGAAGCAGCAACAGTAGTGGTTCAGTGCTTTAATGCCATTTCCTTTATCAAAACATTTGTGGCCTTCAACCCGACCCGTCGTGACCCCAGAGGCTGTTCGAGGAAATGGCTCTTGTGCACGACGAAGTAAAATGAACTTTTCCTGTGGCCTTGAGCGAGAAGGTCATTAATGGAATAAAACAACCTCTGAGAGCCGATATTGCTATATCACTGCATACTTTTGCTCAGGGTGAATTTACACAACTACTTTTTATGTCTTATGCAACATTACATCTCCTTTACTCACAAAACTTCAAAGGACTGGTGTGCTTTTAGACAGAAAGAAGGGAGGGTGAATGGAATATGGTTTAAAATAAGATGCGTGCAAGCTATTGATCATAGCTGTAGAGAATCTAGCATAAGCCAAATGGTCGGAGTCATTGAAAGAAGAGTCATCAACCCCCACTCCCTTTTGTCCTGGTTTCTTTTGCTATCATCATCAAAAGACCATAGCAAAAACCTGGCTCCAGGGGTCTGGTTTTAGAGTTTTGATAACGTTTTGTCTCTCTGTTGGATATTTACGACCCTTATGCTTCAAAGCATTGGTGAGAAGTCTCTGTCTCATCTCTAACTTAACATCTGAGGCTAACCAGAGAAATGTCCCTGACAATATGAACTTGTGTGATTAAACTGTCCTTTTCTATACATACAGTATATCTAACTATCTAGGTTGTGTGTTGCCGCTCGTGCCATTTCAAATAGTCTGTCACGGTTAGATATACAAGTTTAATTCAGGCTTTGTTCGTATGCATTCCATCTGAATGAATCATGACTTGTTGCAATTCAAACCTGTCCATTTTTGATATCTAAATGTTTGTCTTTACAATTCCTCCTTGTATATACACATTGTGTGACCATAGAACACTTTCTTTTCATTATGTTATAATTGGGAATAATATTTTGTAAAGTTACCAGGAGGTCATAAAGATGCAAATTAGCTGTTGAGTGGACAAAGAACCTCTTCCCTGCTCAACTCTGATTGGTCGATTCAAACTCAGGTGGGCATGCCCTCTCATGAGGTTAAATATCGAGCCTGCTCTGAAAACCTTCTCTTGTCTTGTCGTCCTCTCTTCTCTTCCTCGGCTTCGTCTCTTCTGAGACTGCCCTTCCCCCCCTGGGGAAAGGGATGGAACAATGGACTTCTACTGCCACGTGGTTAAGCCATGCGGGCCGATCACGAGACCCGCAACTTTCAGCAGGACTTGCCTTCTGAAACCTTTTGAACAATTCCATCTCTACACGCGCATACGGATATCGGTCCAGCACAGAGCTTGCAAGTATCCGTTTCTATTTATAGAATAGCTGCGTTAAGTCTGTGCCTCTTTGTTAAAGATGATTTTTATTGGTGTTCAGAAATCGCTGCCATGCCCTCTCTCTCTCTCTCTCTCTCTCTCTCTCTCTCTCTTCTCACTCTTTCTCCCTCCGCGCTTCCAAGCGCATTTGTGTTTCGTGTATTTGTTTGTTTTTTGCGATCGTCATTGTTTTTGTTATCATGTAGAGTAGAGTTTAATAAACAACCATACAGTATATATTTATTTGTGATGGGTTTTCTGTATTCACGCTCACAGACTTGGTCCCTTATACTGTGTTTCGATTTACGCTACCTTTGCTCTAAATCCTGTTTGGTAAAGTCACGTTACTTATGGCCATGAGATAATGTAAAGTATATAATATCATTGAGGCATTTGCTGGACGAATGCATACAAGTATTGTTATGCTTTATATTACTAATCAGAGACCGTAAAATATGTATATTTGATCACTAAACTAAACTAAACTAATTCCTTGACTGAAATTGATGTTTTAAATAACTCATTTCATGGATATGATCTTGAAAGATCTGGTGGAGAACCATATTTGGTTAGCTTTGCTCATCAATATAATAACGTTAGCTAAAACCGCTACATAATAGCATTAAATAATCAAACGATGATCAAAAAATATAGCAGTGATATAACAAATGATATAGAAATGATTTATTACAGTGGTGGAGCGATGCTGTAGAGTCCCATGAAAGCACAACACATTTTCTTGGATCTGACATTGTCCGATTATACAAAATGTAACAATTTTTTTTAAGTTGTGTTTCGCTTTAATTTAAGTTTAACATGCTAAATACGACAATCACATTATTTTTTTACCATCTACGGTACTCACAAAAAAACTAAAAAATATTTTCACACATTTATCACTCGTTATAGGTTTTATCACTCGTACGCAGGAATTACACGGTTCTGGCATTACACTGAGCTCAAAACAACAGTTTAACATAACAACTAAAAATGAGTCGTCCAAAACTTCAGAAGTGTACATTTGATCGTTTTTGTCTTTTATGACTAATACTGTCCTCATGAACCAAGTTCCAGACGTAGTCACCCATCATCGCTTCATTCAACCTTCCCTGTGCTACAGAAATTTCTAGAATTTTCTGACAGTGACAATTCAAAATTATTTTTTAAATATGGGAAAATGTGTTCAGTTTTTGTTTAGTTGCAATATACCGATATATCGTAATTGATGACATAAGCTCAAAATTTACTTGAGCTAAATATACACAAAAACATTGATACTACGCACATACTGTATATACAAAATATACAGATATAAGCCCATTTATATATTTTACATATACTTATATTTATATACATAAATATTACAATACCACAATAATTAGCACCACAGAATTGTACAAGAACTATAAAAATGTCGAACGAAACAAAATTTGTTATACTGTGTTTTATCGATTACAACAAATCTAGAAATACAGGAATACAACAAAACCTTTAACAAAACCTTTAATAAATTATATTAAATATTTGCTGTGTGTTTTTTTTTACTATGCACGCCCTGTCAGGATGAGGCAGATGTTCATCTGACTGCACATAATTTGCTAATGACATTGTAATCTATGCAAATCGTTTTAAAGATGAACATAACACGACCATCTCCTTTTATACTTTAAGTATGCATGAACAGACAATTAGAATTCGATAATGTAAATATCAATCAAATTGTGAAGAAAACATGTCATAGTTAATCGTCCATCTATTCGACGGCAAAAGCCAATAGCCAAAAGCGCTGTTTTCACAAACACTTTCATTCATTTTGAAGTTTATCATGCAGATGAACTTTTTGTTGGGCATTTGTCAAGTCTCCATTAATGTGGTGTGATGTGTTATTGAACGTGGACTAGTGCAGTCACAGCACGAACCCCAAAAAGTCTCTCAAATGAGTGACAAAAAGACACGCGTCCTCTCAAAGCATGAAGCCCGGGGTCAATGTCTTATGAGGTCAATATGTCGCTGACTGTTCATACACCAACGCTCAATTCAACAAACAAGAAGCACTGTCTATCTTTTTGCTAGTTGCTGTTAGTTTTGTAGGCCTCAGTAGAAAAAGTAAAAATTGACCGTGACTAACAAATGGTGGTATTTGAGTCCTCCATTCAGAAGGAAATAATACGGCATGCAATAAAGGTCATAACACTAATTCCTCTGCAGCTTATACTTAAAGTGAAAAGGATTATTTTATACTTTGTAGATGTCAAATGTCTGTGAATCAAGATATTCCTTAAGCACAATCCAAAAATGCCTTTGAAAATGTGCTAAAACCTTAATGGTTAACTTTCTTTTCCATAAACCAGTTTGAATCTTAAAGCTATAGAGCAGTGGTCGCCAACCCGTCGATCGCGATCGACTGGTCGATCTTTGACACGTTACCTGTCGATCCCCGAAAGTAGGCTAATAGGAAAATTAATAGACAAATATATTGTGCCTGATCAATGTTCAGTTTTGTAAGCGCATCTCTCTTTCTCTTCATTCAGCGGTTATATGTTTTTAAGTTCTGCATTAATCTTTTCACGGCTGTGTAAATAATGATTCACTGCGTGAGTTTTTAATGCGACCGTTATCATTAATCACATTTCATTGTGATTCGCAACTGCGCGTGATTGCTCTTCAGCGTTTCTAATGTCGGTGGTCAGTCATCAAATGCAAAATGACTCGCGCATGCAGTGGCGTAACTGTCATTTGGAGGTCACCATACTGTTGCGGTGCATTACACTTAAAAACTGTTTATTCATATGACATTAAAATTCCACTTGTTCGTTGGTGTACGCGTTTTTGTGCTTTGACACTGGATGCGCAAGCAAGCGCCGCGAGTGTGGATGATGCACGCATTTCATACTGTCCACGTATCAGGAGTCGCGGCTCTCTGTCTTCCGCAATATAACATCAATAATATAACATTAAAAGCGACGCATTTTAATGTTGAGTTTGTCTGAAAGACAACATCAGTCTATTCACAAAGTTGTAATTGTGAATGATGGTAAACTGCAGTTTTCAGTACAATCTCATGCAGGAGATGACATCTGCTGACGTCCTATTTATGTTTTCAATTAGCCTAATATGATCGCCCATTCCATACTACATTGTCAGACCTTTAGCTATTTTGTGAAACAGATACTTATTACCAAGACATTATTAGATGGGTAAAAGTAAATAGATAAATGATTTAGCATAAATAATTGACCTTGTTGTTATTATTAGGGCCTATTTATAACATTTCCATCTATATACTGCATTTACTTAATACAAGTAAACCAAATAAATGCATCATAAATAACAAATCTTTATACAGTAAGTACCTAAATAATTAGGGTCTTGTTAAACTTATTCTTAACCACGTTTTAATGTCAAGCTGTCATGTGTGAATTAGTCCTTGAGCTGGTGTTTCATTTGGTGTTTTTCACCTCATTTTGGCACACTGAAAGTGGCAACTCTACATGTTACAAAGTTTGCTTAGTTGCATCTGAAAAGTGGAACAAAGAATTTCAGGTAATTCAAACAGACCCACAATTATAGGCTAATTAAAAGGCCATAAGCTGGAGGTTCAATCTTGGCTGTTTTTATTTTCAACTTTTTGAGTGGTAGATCTTGCCTTTCAACAATTCCGAGGTCGGGGATCATGGGCCCAAAAAGGTTGGTGACCACTGCTATAGAGTATCTCCTTAACTCCACACAAAGTAGATGCATCTCATAAAGCATGAAGTAATATTATCTCTTTAATCTGTGCTTACAACACATTTAAAAGTGAAGTGTGTAATTTCTGTGCCACAAGTGACAATAAGAACAGCAAAAACAATGCACTGAAGACCGGTTGTCCCACCCCAAACAGCTGGTTGAGTCAACCCAAATGTTATCAAAGTTATTGGATGTTATTTCTCAGAGGGTGCTCTTTTATAGCTATGGAGCTTTGATGGAGTGCTCACTTGTGTTACATTTAACCATCAACAAAGTCTCAAATGTTTCTCCTAAAATAGCACGAGAGATAACAATATGAAACAAATGGGAGACTTAAAATATATTTAAAATATATTAAGAGTATGTAGCTGTAAAAGGGTAAAATGATCTGGATTTGGGTACATTTGATGAGAAATGTTAAAGCTTATATTGAAATCAATAATATTGACGTGATTGCAGACCAGGCAAATCTGAACTCAGTGTGTGACATTGTCTTCTCAAATTCTAATGGAGACATTTGTGAGATCGGAGACCAAAGCACATTTTTATTAGCAGTCCATTCTAATTGATGTCTAGGAGAAATAATCAATTAATTTTGAGTTTTATGTTATATTTTAATTATTATCAAAGAGATCTCATTTGTTGTTTTTATTAGAAATATATTATAAATATATATATAATATATATTTATTATAAATAAATAGCTATAGAATGTTGCTATGTTGAATGTTGATACTCAACGTTTTGTTGATTGAACTTACATTTAACTACATTTTATGTAAGGGATAATGTACAGGCAGCCGGTTGTTATCGCAGAAATAAGCCCCGATAGTGTGATCAGGTATCACACTAAGGGGGGTTATTTTGCAATAACAGCTGCCTGCTTGTACAGCTTATTACACGGCTACTTGCCACATGACAAAAAGCCGGACATGAAAAGTGAATTTAAAATATTTTATTCGATCAGTTTTACCGAATGCAGACCTGTCAACCTGTCAAAATGATTTGCTGCATCCGGGTTACCGTGTGTTATCAGTTTTGAGAGGTTGTTATCTGGGAATTAACCAACCTGCTAATGTCACGACTGGCCAATCAGAATCAAGCATGTAATAATACTCTCTAATTCATACTCTACACCAGTGATAGTCTAGTGATAATAAACTCTCCTAAAATTGGAAAGATAACTTTCATGTTTTACTTTCCACACAAACGTTCTCCCACAAAAAGGGGCCACTGAGAGGGCAAAAGGTGCACACCTGACATTTCCTGCTTTTTCTAGTTCTAATTGGCCATGTCCGACGTTTACATTCTAAAAACCAAGGGAAGTGTTGCGTTTACTCCTGTGTAAACACACAATGGCATTCAGGATGCAACAGCTGTCGAAGGTTTACATGCTGCGTGCCAGCTAGTGCCGCAAACTTGCGTCTCTACAGTGTGAATGCTAGGAGAGTGAGGTACCTGCAACATCTCACTCACTGTATTTATTATTTAAGCAGACGTGAGCCGAAAGCATGAAAGCCAGCTAGAAACACGCTCGAGTGATTTGTTGTATCTTTAGCTTTTGTCCGTGAACCGTTCTGGATGCAGCTATGATTTGTGGAGGCTTTCACAAAAGAGAACCTTGTGTGTTTGGCCTAATTTGTGCTGTCGTTTGTATTTACCGTTTGACAAGTCTTGGAGTTCCCATTTTCATGTAACTTCAGGACTTGCGAGTCTGTGACTAAATCAAACTCTTTTCATCGGAAGCTGAAAAGCCTATAAATTGCACAAACCAATCAAGTTCCTTAAATCATCACACAAGTTCCCTAAAGGCTTGTTCCATACTGTCATTTCGCATTCTCTCTCTCTGTCATTTTTTTCCCTTTTAAACACACACACCGCAGCATAATACGCTATGATTTTTTCCTCCTTGTCACTAAAAACGGCTCCGAGCACCTATGAAAAGCTTCAGAATTGTATTTCCCCACATCATTTGTTTTCTTTGGGTTGCCGAATCTTTCTCCCATGCTTCATGCTCTGGCTGCGGCGGGCGGAGAGAGAGAACAGGACACGCCTAAAAAAACCTAAAGTGTCTCTGGTGGCCGGTGTCAGTTGTGCACAGAGATTGTGGTCCTTGGCCCTGACCCAAGGATTAGGTGTTCCAGGGAAGAGAGATTTCTTGGCCCTCATCAATCCCCAAGAGTGCTTTGGAATTGTGTGTTTGTGTATATGTGCCCTCCCACCCCCTCTGCATTTCAGTTTTACGCCATCTTCCACCTCCTCGAGTGCCCGCGATTGCATGCGGATGGCATAATCGGGGACTGCCCTTACGGCTGGGTGGATTCGAGAAAGAGAACGTGAAATATAGGGAGGACGGAGAGAGGGACGAATCAAGTCAAACAGACTGAGAGAGAGAAAAGGGGAGAGAGAGGAGTCACAGAAGTGAACAGTGGGGGTTCTTGGGTAAAGGAGGTAAGACAGGATATGAAAACAATGGACTCATTGTAGAGAGATGATAGAAGGATGAGTTGGAGATCTGTGGAACACAGCTCCATCTACAGGCTCACATAGCACACAATCAGATGATGCCCAAAAAAAAGAAAAGTGACTTCCTTTTCTTTCTTTATCGATATCATATTTAATCTGAAAGAATGACCTTTTATAAATTCAATCCAGTGATACAGTTCAAATCAAAAGATGGATTACGCTTGTTTTACAGCACCTCATTTATACTTTTGAACTCTCACGACGCGTTTCCACATAAAAGGCTTCGACAAACAAGAACGAGGTGACCTAATGACAAAACGCATTCTTCTCCATTTCCTGCATTTTTACAGGCTGTGTACGAGAGGCTTAAATTTCAAATGGAACAGTTGTACGATTGCCAGCTCCATGTTTCCGCTCTGATCCTAAGTCTCTCTTTCTTTTCTCCAGGTGACCGTATTCTAGCTCCACCACCTTTCCTGTGCCAAAAATGCCAACTGTAACAACAAAGAGTGGCAGATGCCAAGGGAATCCCAGACGACTGACCTCTGTGAAGGCGGCCTACCAAAGAGAAGCAAATATTTACCCTGCGTGTTTGAATCTGTGGAGCCGTGCCATGACGGCCCTCTGAGTGCATAGCGGGCCAATAGGCTTACGCATCTTCCAGCCTTTGCTCCGTGGGATCGGGCGCGTCCTACACCTTACAGTACATGCCGCCAGCTGAAGTCTTGCGGTTTTTTGACCATCGTGTCAGGATGAGAAACATGTAATGATGAGAAACGTGTCGGGATGAGAAACATGCAAATGTTAGCCATGTTTAAATGCTACAACATATGATAAATTACTCACATTTAAATTGATATTTTTGCTCACACTTTCCCTGCCTGATTTTTTGTATAAAAAATGTGCCATGAATGCCCCAAATTTTAAATCAAATAGTAGGACAAAACATAACTTCTTGATTTTCTCTGCCTTCCGAAACCTCGGATGTCCAAATTCACAGTTTTTCAGGAAATGGAAAAAACACTGTACTGTACTTTTTAAATGATTCAACACTGTGTTGTCAAAGTCGACAAGCAATACTTTTTATTGGTTAGGTATTTGCAAAACCTAGTGACACACATAAAGGCTGAGAAATAATAATGATTTATGGCACACACAAAAAATGGAGATACGGGGTTTCAGAGAGACAGCACCGATATCTGAGTTCTTAGAATTGAGTTCCTGCAGAAACCACAGGATGATTCTCCTAGATGTTTCAAATTCTTTCAATAAAATAAAAAATTAAATAAAACCTCATGCTCTAACATTCATGCATAATACATTCATGCTCTAGTTCCAGAAGGCATGGGAAAATAATATAACTAAAAATATAACTATTCTTTTCATTTATTTATGTTATTATCATATAAATGCCTTTTCTTGCTGACTATTTTCAAGGCTCAAGGTTTATTTTATTCAGGATACTTTTCAAAAGATAACAAAGTTGCTTTGCGGTCAATCTGACCCCAAACATGCTACTACATAGACCTTCATTTACTTAATGACATCCTGTCATTCTCTGTCTGAAACTGCATTTGTTTCACCAATTTATCTGAATTTAAAGTTCTTTTAGGGATTTACACACATTTCTGACTCTTATTCCATTCAAGTCCAGAGCATTGTCTCTGAGCTCAGCAACGTCTATCTCCCTATCAGAGATGGACTTCAAAGTCCATTTGGAGGGAATGACCTGAAGAATGTGAACCAGTCTCTGATAACCGACAGTGGAGAAGGCCACCAAATGAGATCTCATGGGCATCAAATACACACAATACATCAAATATGCGCAGTTCTATTCTTGTGTTGAGGTGAATAGTTTTACTGTGTGCTTGGCTGGAACATGCTGACATGTAGACATGAAAAGCATGGTTTGCTTGTCTGTCATGACTACACAAGATGAGTGATTGTGGAATTTAACATTAAAAAGACATCGGTATTAGTTTTGCTTGACTGTTCAGTTGGGTCTCTATCTATCTAGTCACAGCCTCAGATGGAAGGGTTAAAGTCTGTTGTGGTTTCTGTCTCTGATGCACCTCTAAACAGCACATGAAAATTTAAATAAATTGTGATTGATCACATGTCAATAAGGGGCCAGTTGCATAAACTTAGCTGCTTAAACTTAAGACTGCGTCTTAAAGTCCAGGTAAAGAGATTTCTGAGAATTGTTTCTAAACACATAATAGATGTTAGAAATGTATTGCTAAAACACATTACAAAGACTCTTTGTATGTAGTACTGAATTGTGGAGTTAAACCATTAAACAGTTTTTCACCAATTCTCTGTTCAGGATTTTTTGGGCGGGGCTAAAACGGGGGATCGATGATGCAATGGAGCGTCCGAGCATGCATGGCTCCTCCCCATATCACTTGAGCACCTAGCATCAGGTGTCTGCTCAATCACGAGCTCAGGGTTGTAAGCTCTTATGCACACGCTTTCAGGCTTTCTCACGCTCTCACTCTGCCAAACTAAACAAATCTCACGCCAAATGACAAGCAAATGGTAACGCAGACGTGAATGGACAGAGTAGAATAACGCGAACGGAAGGAGGATCACTGTGCGTGATCGCAACGTGCTTCTGTGAATGATGTTTAATTAACAAATTTCGGGACGAGCACCAGCAGATAATCCACCCGGCTGGTTCGCTATCAGCAATCTCAGCATCTACCTTATCAGCTCAAGAGAGAACCACTACAAATAGACAAAGCTGTCTTACCTGCATTCTCTCTACAGTCTTCAGGCATCCCTCCACCACCCCGGCTCCTCACCACGAATCGGAGTATACTCACTTCAAAAAACTAGACTACACCACTGAGGGGGAGAGTAGCGTTACTCCAAGTTCGGAAGAAACTGTCGGGCTCGGAGCCCTCCCCGGACAGCACGCCAAAAACGCATACCTTTTCTGCATAGGCGAACTCGTGAATTATCTATTGATGAATATCGTGCGTGTTTGAATTCAAATCCTCCCATAAAACGTATTCACATAATTCACATGTAGCCTACCAGGCTGGAGACTCAGGTTGAACGATGCAAGTGGGCGTGGTTTCAGCGCCAACAGTGGACACGCCCCCAGCGTTTCAGAGCAGAGTCCTGCTTATTCTTCCAAGATTTTGATAACTTATTTTTTTTACTTAGATGTTTTTTTCTCCATTAACATTTGGCTGGGTGGTTAATAACACACGTTTCTGTTGTGTGACAAACTCAGAACACATATTTTAAGGTCACTTTACTCGGACTTTAACAACTAGTCTCACTGACTAGCGATTATTTCGGACCAATCAGTCTTACTTTTCAGATTTCAATTAGACCAATCTACCTTTTTATGTAACTGATCTTAAGAAGTTATGACCAGTCTTGAAGAAAAAAGTTAGGTGACTAACTTGTAAAACTAGTCTAAGTAGTTTATGCAACCGGCCCCAGGAGTCTTTTCCTGTCTAAGCCAGCTAATAGAGAATTTTTTCAGAACACTCTCTAAAAGTTCTATTGAAATTATGAAACACATTCTTGCAATTACGTTTAAAGAACATTTTGTCATCGCTAAACGTTATAAAAACGTTGGAATAAAATAAATCAAAAATGGTTATTCCATATGCGTAGCAAGGTTTCATAAAATAAAGTAAATAAAACAATATTTAGGCTATGTAATGCGGTCAGCCGTTATACATTGGGGTATTTTATAATGGCTTAGAACTCAGAATTAATCAGAATTAAGGACCAGAACTGATTTTATAAACGTAATTCTTACATTGTTAGTGAAACACTTAAAACATTCAGAAACAACATTTGCATAACTTTATAACAATGTTAACAAAACATTCTTAAAACATATTGGCCCGGTTTCATAGACGAGGTTTAGCCTAAACTAAGACTAGGACTTAGTTAATTTAGACTATTTAAGTCTCTTTTTTTTAAATGTCTACTTACTGATGTGCATCTTGAGACAAAACAATGGCACTAACATATTTTAAGATATGTCAGGGCAAGTTATTTTCAGTTAAGACAGCTCAAACTTCATTTTAGTCTGGGACTAGCCTTAAACCTTACTGTTAGCTAAATCATGGCCAGTTCTTGCAGAAAGCACTAAAATTTGTTATGCAGTCAAAAGACTTAATGTATGCACCAACTACAGTACTTCTCTGTCTCAGTATCGAACATCGTAGATCATGGCAGTGTAAAATGGCCCACCTGTGCACACTATGGCTCTATAACCCAATGCACAGTATCCGCTGCCAGATTAGTGCATCCACTCCAAGAAATGAGCTCTCAAATCGGCCTCAAATCCCTCAGGAGAAAAACAACAACAGCAACATTCCAGCACAACAGACTAGACAGATGTGCAAGACATGAACCTGGGGAAAGAAGGTGGTCCATCTCCACCGCTTTGATGCTACGTGTTAGCCATCAAACAAAATAAAAATCTGCCTTAATCTGATAAAAGAGCCCAGATTATGCGAGCAATATGACAAACTCTGATACTCTGAGTGTCCACTAATCTGACCGCCACTATGCTGGATTGTAATCCCTCTATCCTGCAGTAGAAGTTATCAACCCTACAATGGATAAGGGGAGTCATGGAGATAAAAACAGTGTATAATAAAAAGTCTAAAAAAATTCATTAAAATTCAAAGAATTGCCGCAGATATGGAATCAATCACTAAAACCTGTTTTTAATGTAGTGCATTATTAGTTGGTACTTTTTGGAACACGCTGGACACGTGGGATTCTTTATTATTGGCTAAACAGAGATTTAGGCAAAAGGATGTACTTTTTCAATAGCTAGACAAAAAAATAACTTTTTTACCGGTATAATCCACATCAAGGTCCATGCAGAAGTACATCACAGCAGGAGTTGGCACACAGCTGCATTTCTAGCCTGCTCAGCCTACCCTTTTCTAAAGAACCTTAAACCGAAGAGAACGTTTCGAGAACATTTCCATTCTACTCTACGTCGCGATGAGAGCAGGTTAAAGCTGTAAGCCATCAAAGTCGGCCGAGCAGCGTGCCCTGTTTGAAACTCATCTGGATCCCCCATAAACACTCTGCTGCTAATTGGCTACACATGTGGCACAGAGCGCGTTTTAGCATGCATTAGTGTGTGCGTGCACGTGTGTGTGGCGTAGCGTGTTAGAATGTGCATGCATGTGTTGGCATACACCATGACTTATCAGCGTGATCAAAGACAGGCTTGCCTTAAACTGTCTACAATATGAAAGGCATACAAAGGCAGGAATAGCTTCATGGTAAATATTTGATCCCGGGAGTAAATTGGTACCTGTCTCAGAGATCTGGCCCTTTGATCGACACTCCTTCCCTCTTCCGTGGTTTAAATGTGGAAATTTATTTATTGGTGGCTCCCCCACATCCGAACATGCGCCATCTGGGCAGGGTGCGGAAAGGTGCTCGCCGCAAAAATTGCGCTCCTCCCTCGCTTCTTGATGTGATTGCCGGTCAGGAATACCTGGAAAAAATTATCAGTCATGATAAATTAAAATTTAGAAGGCAAAAAGTTTCAAACTTTTATATGACAAATAGAAAATTACTTTTTTCCTTGTTTCCAAAAGGTTCTTTGTCTTCCATTGTTCGCCTACCAGATCCGCCTTGAAGTCACGCAGTTGGTTAAACTGCTATAATGCTGAAACAAACAAAGAAAAGTTTTGATTGTATCGTAGAACAACAGAGTTTACACTTCGAGTCATCTCCCGATGGCTTACTTACAAGACCACTTCGGTTTCACAGCACAACGGTTTTAACATAATACATCCAACAGAACATATTTGTTTAACATTTTGATTCGTTATAAGTACGATTTTAAAAATAAAATAAAATGAATCCTGAAGTGCTCCTGGACCAGTGTTTACATCTTGTGAAGTGGTCTACAGTTTACTCTGAGTTTAACATGCCTTCTTGCATCCCAGTTAAGAATGCAAACACCCTAAACAAGGGTCAAATAAGGATAAAAATGAAATAAAGGACAGATTTACATGAATTGAATGTGTTGAATTCAGCTTGTTTAAAAGAATAATATGCTGACACCACATGCCACTTAAGCTTAAGTCAACCTTTTCATGTCATGTGACTTACATGGTGTCTTGCTGAGATGGGGTTAGAGAGTCACGACTTTTCACCCCGTGCATCGCTATGTTGTCTGTCATTTTGAACATGACTGAATAATGACTATTTACATGCCCTAAGGCAGTGGTTCCCAAACTTTTTACAATGGCGTACCCCCCCAGGGATTCATTCTGCGTACCCCCTTTCTTACAGTCACAATTGTGGTCTCAAACATTTTTTTATTTGCATTCTAAATACATGTAATTTTCTTTTATCAAACAATAAATGATATATGACTCATATATAAATAAATGACTCACTGTTTAATGAGATGGATGTGCTTGAAATGACTTGCATAACTCTGTGATGTTTGGTTGTATCGGAGAAAGTCTGAGTCTCAAATCATTCTCTATGCAGAGTCTGTGTCGATATTTGTTCTTCATGTGGGCAAGTGCTGAAAACCCACTCTCGCAAAAATACGTTGTGGAGAAGGGCAGTAAAGTTTTCAAAGCACGATCGGCTAAGGCAAGATACTCTGCAAGCAAAGCTATCCAGAAGTCTGTCAGTAATTTTTGCGCGAAGTCAATTCTCAAAGCGCCACTCGTAGAGATTTCAATGAGACTCTCTCGCTCAGAAACAGGAAGGTGCGCTGTGCTGTTTGCAGAGAATGGATTGCGAATGTGTTTGAATTGTCTGTCTCGGGAAAGTACTTGAGCAACTGCGAAGACAGCTCAGAAAGGTGTTTCATTATGTCACGCTTAACGCAGTTAGTAAGGCTGAGTTCGTTCGCTAGCAAAAAATCATGCAATGATGAAAAGGTTTCGGTGTTGTTCTCGTTAATGCAATTAGTCCAGAGAGCAAACTTTATGATCATGGCCTCAGTTTTGTCCTGTACATTAAATATGGCTCTGGTAACTCCCTGCAATCCGATGTTCAGCTCATTCAGACGGGAAAAAACATCACCCAGATAGGCCAATATTGTAAGCCACTCTTCGTCATGTAAGCGGTTACTCACTTCAAAGGGATGGTCGATAAAAAAAAGCTTTAAGTTCATCCCTCAATTCAAACAATCGTGTGCGAACCTTTCCCCTGGACAGCCATCGTACATCAGTATGTAGTAACAATGTGACGAGGTCGCTGCCCATTTCATTGCACAATGCAGAAAATTAACGAGAATTCAAAGGCCTTGCTTTAATAAAGTTTACAATTTTACAGCATCTTGCAAAACTTCCTTAAGACGTTCAGGCATTCCTTTGGTGGCCAGCGCTTCTCTGTGGATGCTGCAATGTACCCAAACCGCGCAGGGCGCAACTGCTTGCACACGTGTTACCAGTCCACCCAGCCTGCCTGTCATGGCTTTCGCTCCATCAGTACAAATGCCCACACAATTTGTAGGATTGCACCATGTAGGATGCTTCCAGTCCTTTCTTATTAAGGTTTTCTGACGCTGTTATAAGGGCCTTACTACTCCCGAGTTGTTTTAACTGTCTTTCGAAAAACTCTTGAGGTTTATTTTTCAAAGTAGCATCATATGCTTTGTTTCTAAATGCCTGCGCAAAAACGCTGGCTTCGTGCAGTTATGAGAGAGTACTTTTGCACATATAACGCACTGTGGTTTGGGATTTTCGTCACTGCCAATGCAAGTAAATCCATATGAAATGTATTTCTCATCATATTTACGCCTTTTTGATCGTCTTTCTGTGAACTGCTGAACCTGAGTTGACGCTGTAGTCTCCGATGCATCGCTATCTGTGTCTGTCAACCGGAGCGGGTGGTTGATTTACACCTGCAGCCGAAGTGCTGTTGGAGGGACCCGGGGTGTGGTCAGAGGACTGTGGATCATCCGAGCTGCTGGGAGTCGATTTTCTTTCTGTGGCTGCGGGTCTAAATCTTTGCAACCACTTATCCATTTTAATTTAACAAGCAGTTGTTGCTTCGTTCCAAGCCGCGTGCAGTCGAATTACATGCGGTACGTAAAGACGTGCGCTTACGCATGAGTGGACGCATATTTTTTGATTGGATGACGTCATGAATTTGACCTTTTATGGCACTACGTGACTACTATTTTGCTGTGTGTACACTAGAGGGAGCACGTCTTTATATTTAACTTGTGAGAAAAACATGACTGGTTGATTGTCAGGTGCGTTATAATTAAGTAAACAGTAGATTTCAGGATTTTGTTCACGTACCCCCTCCGTCACCTGGCGTACCCCCGGGGTAAGCGTACCCCAGTTTGGGAACCACTGCCCTAAGGGACAGTATTGTGCGACGGGGGCCGGACCAAATGTGAGGGCAGCGCTGAATTGAATGCCTGTTTCAAAGGGGAATTTCTGCCACTGTAGAATCTATTTAAAAATAACATCCATAAACTCATACTCGCCTCTAAATAAAGTCATAAACTTCACTGTCAGTTTAGTTTAGCTTAAAGCAGGATCTCTGAGAGCATTTCACATGTTTTGTGTATTTACCATAGTACTCTGTTGAGTTCACAACCATCATGAATGAATGAACGATCTGCGGTTTAAAGTAATAGTTCACCCAAAAATTAATCATTTACTCATTCTCATGTCATTCCAAACCTGTTTGACTTTCTTCTGCTGAAGAAATATATTTAAAAAAAAGATATTTTAAAGAAGTGACAACCAAACAAATTGGGGCCCCTTTGCCTTCCATTGTAATGACACAAACCCACATTTGTGTGACATTTCTCAAAATATCTTCTATTGTGCTCCACAGAAGAAAGTTATATAAGAATTTGGGGGCAAGTAAAGATTTTTTTTTACATTTTGGGGTGAAGTATCCCCCTTAATAACTAAAGTTGTGTCTCAGTCCACTCCCTTGCTCTCTATGACAGTACGTCATAAATGTAAATTTACTAGCAAGGGCCATAATAAGAAGTGTCACACAAGTTGGGTCTATTGAACTGTTGAATAAAGGCAATATGGCAGGGCTGTACGTTAACTTTTTTTGCACTTAGCACTGGTGCTACAGAGGTTTAACGTTTTGTAGCACAGGCCAAACAGTTGTAGCACAAGTATAAAACATTTGTTGTCATCATTAAAAAAATATGCAAGTGCAGCTCATCACATAAATTGGCAGGTAATTGACAAATTACATTATTGTTACATACAGATGGATAAATTAGGACCATATAATTTTTAGTCTACTTAAATATGTTTTAATTTTCTTAAAGTTCTGTTTTTCATTTTTTACTATACAACAGTGGTAACCTATATTTGTCCACATGTTCTATAGTATTTACTAAAGTAAACCGCAGTAAAATTCCTAGATACTATAGTGTTTTTAAGCCTTACTATAGTATACTGCAGTTTATCAATTTACTACAAGGACACTATAGTACACTGCAGTATTTTTTCACCTGAGTGTTCAGGTTAACAGGACTTTTATTTTGATGGGTCTTCTGGAGGACGCTTGAGTATAGAGAATGTGAAGCTGACGTCACGCCCTATGTTGCATGTTGAAGTGGCGCCGCCATCTTGGGAGGATCATACTCCGCTGCTATTATTGTTTTGATATTTACCGTTACTTGTTTTGTTTGATATATGGAGAAATCGAAAGTGAAAGAACCAGGGGCTTTTCCTGAACGACTCTGCGTAATGCTATTGCTGTATTTAAGACAGAAAGACCGACCTACCATAGTTATATTTCCTAATCAAACAAGAAAAACAAAACTTTTATTACTTTTTACAAAAGAAATTATGTAATTATATAACACTATTTATTCCTTTATTGTTCAAAGAAAGAAGTCATCATCATAATCATCACCTAAACCCTCAAGCATTTTTAATGTAGGCAAAAACAGGCAAAAGTTAAATGAAAAGACTTTCTCCTTTTTGCTGATCAGAAAAATGATCTGAACCAGACTATAATCAATAATTAGAAGATCAATAATTAGACATCTATAATATTCATAATCCTGACAATGCAATTGTGAATATGAAGATTTATGTGTTTAGGTAGTGCCACCCCTCACTGTGCGCTTGCCCCCCTTTGCCACCCCATGTATAAAATCCTGGACACGCCCCTGCACAAATGTCACCAATAAGACCACAAGCCACTTTAGGGGTTTCAATGATGCATCAAACAGAGTCTGGACGCGATTACAAAAGAGCCAGAGTCTTTGAGAAATCCTTCGGTCCTCCGAAAAACAAAGGGATTGCATTTTCTCCTGCTAACTGGCCACGTTCAATTTCAGCGCCTCAAAAATGTCTTTAATAGCCTTATCTGTCTGGTTGGAAAACACAGGCCCCAGATTCTTGCTCTGTACATCAGAAATGTTGCCCTTCAAATGCTTGGAGAGTCTGGAGTTATTTAGCTCTGGTCCCCAATTCCAGGCCCGTGCCAAACCCAGAGTAGCATTGGAGGATTGTGTTTAAGAGCTGGCACACGATAGCTTGGATACTTGTGTGCAAAGACACTGCCAGAGAGGCGGGTGCCAAAAGGACCCATCTCATCTCCAAGCTGTAAGCAACTGGAAAGTTTTAACTGTTGTGGTGTTACATTTTGTCTTGGGCAGGAATATATGAACGTTTTACATTTTTGTTTTTGCGGTAAATAAAACATCCCATTCCTAAATGTTCAATACAGATTTTAACAGGCACTTTCTAAAAATAGAGAAAACACAGTGGCCACAAGATCATATTTTTAGTGTTGCCTTGAAAACAGTTTCACCAACACGCAATCAAAGCTCCATCGCTGATTTCCAAAGGCAACGTATCACTTGATCTACGCAAGTTCCATTACCTCCAATGTATTTCAGATGGGGATGAAATAAAATCATGTTTTGAAGGCTGACGCGCCGCGTCTCCTCCAGTTTTCCCAATGCGAATCGGAGGCAAGCGGTGGCAAAGCGGGGCTGTGAACCTCTCATTTGCAGGAGCGCAGAAGTGTGTGGCTTAGGAAAATGGCTGTAATAGCAAACATGTGTGCCATGTGTAACACGTTAGTGAAGTTGGGGGGTCTTTTAAGAGTGGAAATCTTGATAGCTGCTGATAAGAGCCCTTTCTTAATTTACTTGACTAGGACAGGAAGAAACTACTACATATATACAAGCATCAGATGGCAGGGGGGCCATTAATCAAACGGGTATCAGAGAGTTGCATTACAGTCCAATGATGTTGCGGGTTGTTAGATGTAAAGATTCCAATTTATCTAAGCTTTAGGGCTGTTTATCATAATAAGCGGACTGATCTGACATTACCCTACGTATTCTGTAAAAAGTAAACCAGGAACGAAACCAAAGAGCCGGCTGATGGAGAGCAGTGAGAAATTGACATTTCTTGACAGCTGATAGGCGATGCATTAACGTGACGTATACGGCTGCAGTTTCAACTACAAATTAATGTTTTTTCCACAGTATGTCTGAAACCTTGAACATATTCTGCGCCAAAGCTATATATCCATCCAAAACTCACAGATGGAAGATGTTCTGGTGTCTTTGAAGGGTATTACTGCAGTTTAGGCCAGCTTTTATTATTGATTTATATGATTATGGAAGTTAATATTCTAAAAATATTTTTTAACTTCACTGATCTTCTACTTGAAGACAATTTTATTGTTAAATTATAGCCAGAGTTTGAAAATCCATATTCAAGCAGTCTAAAAAGATCCTAGTTTAAAATAAGTACTGCAGGAGAAATGAGTAGACCAAAAAAGTTAGCGTATAAGTTTTAAACCTCGGTGGCTCTCCTGGGTAAACATGACCTAAATGTTCAGAGGGTGAAAGTACTTTTCCCTTTGTTTCAGTGAATTTTAAACTGTTCTCCTACTACTGTTATTTTTTTAAAGCGGCAGTCCGCAAGTTTTTTGGAGTAAAAATTAGCTAAAAACAATTATTGAGCAAGTACATGAAAGAACGGTGTTTAAAACTGTGTCATTACCCTTGCTGGATTCACCACGGAAAGCTTGTAATAATGGTTTGTAATTTGCCCTGTCGGGTCGACTTTTCCGGAGATCCTTATATGGTGTCTTTCGTATGTGCGTCATTTCGTCACATTCGTACACAGAACGAAGAGGATCCGGCTGCTAGCCCGCGTGTCGATGCTGCGAGTGACAGGCGGTTTGTAGCATGTACTCACAACTGCTGGGTAGGATTTCATACAACGTTTAGTATTATTTATGGTGGCGTTTAGTACTTTTACTTTTAAACGCCAAGCAGTGTTGACATCTGGGGATTCATCATTTGTGAAAAACAAGAAAGAACGAACTGAAGACGGTTTACAAAGAAACAGGGAACGTGATCGGACTCATGCGAAAATTAATATTGGTAAGGCATTTCAAAAGTGGCGGGAACTCCGTGATCTGAAAGGATTGTAAACGGATGCAGACATCTTTATTTCTTCAGAACAGGTAAGACATTTCAGTATTTCAATAGATAACACAAAAACCGTAGCGCACTTGTTGTGTTAATACAGAGGGGTACAGTTTCATCGGTTGTTCTTCTCTCTTTATGTTCATTATGATAAATGCAATTTAAGCCCCATTCGCCCAGGATTCGTATTATCTGGGCACCTCGTGTGATTTAGAAATTAACGTTACTACCCCACATCTGTATTTCATTAGCACGGACAAGTGAAGCCTGTGACTTACGGATTTATATCCCGGATATGATGGCAACGCTTTGCATATAGTATATATAGTTGTATGATGTACAATGATTTATGACCGTGCCTGTCAGCATTTGAGACCCGCGTTCGGGGATATTCTGTCCGGTTCGCGTTACGGGAGTTTCCATGAGAAATAACAAAATGACCTAGCACCCGAAATAATATCTAAACACTTCAACACAGCCTCCATTTGCGCTATTTGTGTCTGTTTATGTTCTTATTTGTTTCGTGTTATATCATCTGCCATGTTATCTGTGTTTATTATGCGCTACTGATGTACAGTGAAGATTCTCACCGCTGCACTGTCACAGGCCACGACTCAAAACATCAGCCTCATCCGCGCAGTTCAGCAGTGCCGAATCACAACTCACGCAAAGAAATATCTCCGCACATCACCTGCAGTAGCAATTACAAACTGAGATGGCGACAAAGAGGCCAATCCTACGGACTGCCGCTTTAAATGCTTAAATGGCAAATGTAATTGAAGACAATGTATTTAATGTGCAGATATACGGATATTATGCCACTGAGCTATGGTCCCAGGAAGTATCGAAATTAATACTTTTTAAAAGGAATACAGTATCTCTCTCTCTCTCTCTCTCTCTCTCTCTCTCTCTCTCTCTCTCTCTCTCTCTCTCTCTCTCTCTCAAAATTTGTTAGAATATTGACAGTAATTTTTTGGGAGTTTTATTTTGACATGTTACATACTATACATAACTTATATACTGTATCTTATATATACAGCCACGGAAAAAATTAAGAGACTATTCCACATTTTCATTTCAAATCAGCATTTACTATTTACTATTGCATTGCTTAAATGTGAATATGAAGTTGTATTCTTTGCAGTATTTGAGGTCTCAAAAAAGACAGCATATTTTCTGTTATTTTTTACCTGTTTTCCAGTTTTCATTTATGCAAATAAACGCAAATAGAACTCATATTTTTATTTGAAATTTGGGAAGAAACATTGTTCACAGAATGAAGCAAAAATTATCATTTTACCTTAACACACACCTATAAAAAGTACATTTTAAAATCAGAAAAACTGATTTTTTTTCCGCGGCTGTATAATAAGAATATCTTAAAGATAAAACGATTTTGATTTGGTTATAAATGCTCTATTGGTTGCATTTTGTGCAGTGTTACAAAACTAGAACAGGTAGTTCATCTGGACCAGTGTTAGACTATAGCGTATATATATACAGTATATCAACCTTGCTTACGTTTTCCAAAGTTTTATATATAGGCGAATGTCTACAAAATTTTACTACACAAGAGGTTCAACAAATAATTATAACAGATAATATTGTAGTCAATGTGTCCATAGTGGGTTTTTTGCTTTTCTATATGCATTTTATTTGTCTATTTGAATAAAAATCCCTATTCCCTGATATGCTAGTTTTTTGCCAAAAATATGTCTAATATAAATCTTAAATAGTTTTTTTTTAACCTGATGAGGAGGACATTAAAAGCAAATGTTGTATGAATATACCCTCTTTTCGCTTAATGTATAAAACATCTATTTGCTGACTTCTTTATTTTACAGAGATTTTATCTAAAGATTTTACATAATATAGCAGTAAACAAGGCATGGTTAACACAGTCTTATGTGGAAGCTTAGCACTGAGCAAATAAGACCCTCAATGTCGCATTCATCCTTTCAGTTCATTGTAACTCAACACTTGCTGTTTATTGTCAGCTTCTCAGCAGCAGCAGTTCAAAACCAACATCGTCCATTGTGTGTTCATCTACAACTTGAAGCTTTCATTCTTCAACAAAAAAAGGAGGATGCCACCAAGGACACCAGCACGTTGGTTTGAACGGATTTGTGCTATTGCTAAGAGACCACTGGCCGAAGCCAAAACCCCTTCCTTCCTTCCGACCAGCCTTAGTGGTGAACAACTTAAGCTGCGATGAATTAAGAAAATGAGAACCGGAAAATTGCACTTTTAATTTTCTGACCATGTTCCATTTCCTGCGCTAATGTCCAAGCGCTGTGGGAGCCACATCCCCCCTTTGTTTTTATGACTTTTATAGACAACACTCCACCATGTAAACCTGATTTTCAATACAGAGCCCTACAATAACCATTTTGTTTTGGTTTGGATCGATGTGTTTGGGTTTCCTCTAATCGCTGGGCTTCCAGCAGAGGCTGAAGAAGAGGCTGAAATAAAAACAACTTGAGCGACATCTTGAAGATTTTGGCAGATTTCTGAGTGCCGTAACAATATGATTTTTATGTGGAAGAATATCCCCACGGGCCATTAGAGCCTCTAGTGAAACCCCAAAGAGCTATAGAAAGTCTCAGAATGTGTGCCAAAGCATTACACTTTCTCAAAAAACACTCCTTTAATCAAATGTCTGTTTGATGTTTATTAAGAGTGATGATAGAAATCTGTCACACTTTACATTTGTCTGATTCCCGTGACCCGGAGTCAAATTTTATTGTTTAGAATTTGCTTTAACTTAAGAGAAAGTAAGAGAGGAGTAGGCTATTATACAAACCGCCGCCTGACTTTTTACCACAATTCCTTAGAAGAAAGAAAAAAGAGAACTGTTAAAGGAGAAATGTGGAGATTTCAGCGACATCGTGAGGTCGCGAATTGCAACCAACAGTTCACTCCACTCCACCCCTCCCTTTCGAAGCACTACCGCGGCTCTCACAGGACAAAGTCGTCGTCGCATTTCCGCTTCTTTGTTGAAGAGGATAACGTATTTACGGAACATGCTCTGCAGAGCAGTTTGTCCGTTTAGGGCTACTGTAGAAACAACATGGTGCATTCCATGCAAGGGCCCAAGACCCGCAGTGTATGTAGATAGAAATAGCTCAGTCTAAGGTAATAAAAACATAACGCTTCATTATGTAAGGTCTTTATACATTTACGCATTTGGCAGAAGCTTTTATCCAAAGCGACTTACATTGCATTCTATTATACATTTGTATCTGAGTATATTCAGATGTATACACCTCTGAAGACAGTATATACATATATTAGGGTCTGATTAGACAGAACGCGTCTTTTGCTGTGAGACGCGCCTCTTTTGAATTGATTTCAGTTGGCAGGGAGCGTTTTGCGTGCTGCTTATGCGCGCCGGGCGCCTCGCGTTTCTGCCGCCTGCAGCGCCTCGCGTTTTACTGTGCGTTCAGACCGCAGCCGTTGAGCGCGTCAAAAATCGCTCTGGCTGCCCTGCCAACAACGCTGTAGAAAGAGTCTTGGGCGCACTGACGCTCTGACGTAGATCGTAATCTTATCTTGTATTTAAAGGGGCCTCAAAGCAAACAAGCGTGTTGATCTTGTGCAGACTGACCACAAGAAATTGATCGGTGGAAAAAACTTTATTGTAGTTACACGTTTGCTAACGAAATAATACTCTGCAGCAGTAACACTGTTTTGCATTCTCTGGCGCTAAAGTTAGCATGAAATTTCCGCTTATTTACAGAAAATGTATAACGTTAATGACGTAAAATCATCAGCAACTCACCAGGAACACAAACAATCTCAGACACCTTGGTCCACGCATCATTTTTTTTATTTATGTCCCTGTACGCAAACAGGGACGCATCGTATAGGATTGGGAAACCCGCCACAGCAGTTATCAACTTCTCCTCCATTTTGCTTGGGAACTAATGTGGTCGGAACCAAAGTTTACAGGGCTGCTTTCTCTGGAATCATCTCAAGAGATGGACTTCTACGTTCCGATTGGTTGCCGCCGAACCGCGTCATAGCTCATTACCATAAAGTTGACCTGATTTCAACTCTCCTTGACGCCCTCAACGGCCAAGACGCGCCGCGCCGCTCCTCGCCGCTGCTCGCCGCCGGCTCACATTGAAAATGAATGACTTCCGGCCACTTTGACGCTCTCGACGGCGGCGGTCTGAACGCACAGTTAGGCGGAGCGCTTTGAGCGCCCGAAGTTGAAAAAACTCAACTCTGAGCAGAAAAGCGCTTCACGTCATGTGTGCTTTTTTTCATTGTCTAATCGAATGAGTGGAGAGGCGGGCCTTCCGATACGGTGACGGAACTTTACAGTTGATTGAAACGTCCGGAGACTGCAGTGATGAAGGAGAAACTTGTGCTGGCTGACACTGGTTAACCGAGAAAGGTCCGAGCAAACGACCTCTGCTTGTATACCTTTTTAAAGTTTCTGATAATAAGACAGTTAACAGGAACTAGAGCGCTCGCGCTATAATCCTTGACTGACAGGACAGCTGTTTTGATGGTTACCTAGCAACATAAAAAAAATGCTTATTTTTAAACCGCAAATGACAGAATTGCAATATAAGCGTACGATCACACAGAACGCGTCATGTGCGAAAATGCGAGGCGCGCTGCGCTGCTCTTTTGGTTGACTCTTTGAAAAGAGAAGCGCAGCGCGCCTCGCGTTTTCGCACATGAAGCGTTCTGTGTGATCGTACGCTTATATTGCAATTCTGTCAATTGATCCTCCAAATAATTACACACTGGATCTTTAACATACAGTTATACTAGTACAGAGCAAAAATGAATGTGGATCAGAGTCCTGCACGGGTCCTGTTTGATAAACCCGACATCCGACAACAGCACTAATTTAATTCCGTACCCGACCCTACCCATTTGACAAAAATGCCACGACCCGAACCGCACCCGCATTACATCTACATGATTCTCACGCAACAACATTATTTCCCGCTCGTATTATTTCCCGACCATGAATAATTTTTCCACCCATTACATCAAATATTAGCGGTTCACCCGACAGGTACCCACGGGTGCCCGACCACGTGCAGGACTCTGATGTGGATAGTAAAGATTCAATATGAACTGAAAAGTAACGGATGTTGGCATTTATACTTGAAAACAGACGTTGGTCTTTGATCTTGATCTTGGCAAATCTGAGCTCAGCGAGATATTGTTGAGATCTCTTCTAAAACTCTAAAAGATTCATGTATTTCTAAATATACATTCATTTGATAAACAGACCCCATCAATCTCACACGTGTCTCCTCTATATCTCATCAATTCAAGCAAGTCTTCTTTTGACTAGAAGACATATTTTAAACCAATATCTTTTGTGATGTGTTTGGGTGACTCTATGACACAGATATTGCTCAAGAACAGCTTTATAGCCAAGTTTTATTGGTTCCCCCGTGTTGCTATTAGCAAGAATATATAGCAATTGTAACACCATTAGTTAACAGCTGGCCAACTGCATATAAGCCAACGCAACGCAGGGCCCCACGAGACAATGAAACTGTGTCAACAAAAGCAGCCTCATGCAGTACTAAGTGATGCCACTCAGTGGCTGTGGGGTATGTGGAGGTCTTATTAATCCCAATACTTTTCATCATAGCTGTACGTTTGTTTTGGGGGAATTCTTTGCTTTTCTTCTTTTTCTTTTTGTACTGCCGAACCCTTGCTGAAACAAACAAGTACCCTAAGCAGAACAATAACTTATTTGATTTCAATAAAAGTGTTGATGTTAAGCCGGCTCTTTATTTCTAGCGGGCTATTTACTTTAGCGTGTGAAAAAAAGGGGAATTCTGCATAACTGTCTTGCGTTAGCGTTTGGATGCAAGCCTGTGTTTTTGCTCCATGCAGAGAATCATCTCGCCCTCAAGGAGCCTTATTTAGAGTACAGATGCATCTCATCTTCTGGCTCTTAGAAGCCGTGCCACATGGGACGACGCAAATTTGTTTAAAGTAGGAATATAAATACACATATAAAGAAAACTCGCTCTGTGCCTTGGCTGCGCAACACAAACTTTGGAGATTTTACTTGTCTATTTACAGTAACTGACTGACTCAAACTGCAGCGTTTCAAGCAAAAAAAAGGTTGCGCACCAGCGCAGACAAAGGCACCATTTCGGCAGTTCTGTATTGTTTGTGTAAGTAATTTATCCAAGATAACCTAAGGAGACCTCATTTCGTAGCTCTGAATTGACCATTCAGTTGAATAGGGGCTTATCTCGAACCTTTCCGAGATGTTCATAGTTTCTCTGTTTTATCCGAGTTTAAGTATCACAACTCATTGTCCTTGTCTGATTTAATTAGTGGCCACTTTATTTGTGCGTTAAATGACCATCTCTTCCTCTTTTCAAATTTGAAATGACATTGTGACCAGATAGCGATTGTAATCTGCCTCTCATTGTGTCCCGTTCAGACGCACGCTCAGGAATGAAGCTGAATAAATTAAGAAGATGAATATTCATAATGAATTGGGGTTAATCTTTCGGCCTTGGAAGGTAAAATGATTGCAAATGACATGCCGTAGATCTCGATGCCAGTTTTTAAAGTTACTGTTAATTCATTTACGATTGCATTTGAATAAACCGTAAGATGACCCTCAAAGTTTTACACCACATAGGTCATGTAAATAGTTCACTGTTCCAGTCAGACAAATAAAACTGATGAATTAGAAAGTAAATCTGTGACAAATGTCTCTTTAAAGGAACAAACTTTATGCGATTAGGTTTGCTTTAAAAAAAAAAACGAATGAACTTTAAAGGGGTACTCCACCCAAAAATAAAGATTCTGTCATCATTTAATCACCCTCAAGTTGTTCCAAACCTGTATAAATATCTTTGTTCTGATGAACACAGAGAAAGATATTTGGAATAATGTTACTGTATCATTTTTTTTGTTCTGTTAAACACAAAATGAGATATTTTAAAGAATTTAGGAAAGCAAATTTAAATTCTTTCTACTATGGTAGTCAAAGGTGCCCAGGGCTGTACATGAACTTTTTTTGCACATAGCACCAGCAGGTTTAAATATTGTTGTAGCACAGGCCAAATAGCTGTAGCACAAGTATAAAAAGTGCAGTTCATCACATAGGTAAAGGTAAATGACAAATGACATTAATGTTACATACAGATGGGTAAATTAGGGCCATATCATTTTTAGTTTTTCCCAAATTCGTTTTTTGCCTTTTTAATTGTTCGGAGTTCTGTATTTTAATGTTTTGCTATACAATAGTAAATACATTTGTCCATAAAAAAAAACTGTAGTATCCTATATATATATATTATAATATAGTAATTATTTCACTATAGCGAAATTCTTGGGTACTATAGTATTTTTTTAACCTTATATAGTAAATATTAAAGTATACATATATATTATAGTATAGTGTTTACTACAGTTTATAAATTTACTACAAGTAAATTGTTTTTTTCATCTGGTTCAAATTAAGCGGACTTTCGTAAAACGCTCGTAAAATAAACTCAGAATAACTCTGTGGATGAAGTTCATGTGTTTATGTCCTCGTATAGAGAGATACAGACAAATCCACGACTGTCACACTTTCTGGATCTGTGCAACTCATTCACTCGTACACGCAGAACAAGCAGATGACATATTTAAATAGTAGCATTCCGCTTACCCGATTCCTTTCAGGTTATCACGCAGATCATATGGCTCTAGATAAATCGACTTAATTCAGCCGTAAAACAAGTTTTAATTGCAAAAACTAAATATAAACAAAAATAAATAGTGGTGCACCATTAGTTAATCTCACACACGAAAAAGCACAATGACAAATGTACTTCACACAAACAAAAACTTCACTCGTTCAAAACTGTATCGCACGCGTCCCACACTATTAAATTTATTCTTAAAACAGACCGATTTTTTCGTAGCACGTGTGACATATATGTTGCACTGTACAGCCCTGGTGCCCCAGAACTGACAGTTTCTAACATTCTTCCAAATATATTTTTATGTTCAACTGAATAAAGAAATTTATACAGGTTTGCAACAACTTGAGGGCGAGTAATTCATGACAGAATTTTCATTTTTGGGTGGAGTGACCCTTTAAATTAAAAGTTCATTCAATTCAATTAATTGTATTATTTAAAAATGTTTATATAATTTAAAAATCTTTAAAAATGTTTTATTTAGGTGATGTTGATCTGGGTTTAAAAATAATTTTTATTTAATATTACATAAATTTCCATAACAACAAATGCATCAAATTTCAATGATAAGGAACCGATGTGAATTTTTAAACTTAAAAAAACATCAACAACCCCTGACCCTTCTGCTTGTTTGGGTTATAAAGCGACATAGCACCACACAAGCACCGCTCCTAAAGGGCCTGTAGGAAGGACACAGTGCATCTGTGGTGAACAGTCTAGAGTGTTTCTGTGCGAGAAGGCTCGAGGACGCATCTGAAGTGCTTTGATAAAGTGCTTTGAGAGAAAATGAACTCCCTCATGGATTTAATGACATCAAAGAGTAAGTCTCTGGCATCGTAATAAATTCAGACCAAACTCATGGAGAAAAAGAGGGAAATTGAGCTTTGATTATCACAGCTTTTGTGTGACATTGAAAAGACTTAGAAGGCCAAGGGAGGAAGGGGATAAAAAACCCACTTGTCCTCTCAAACTAGCCCACCGAAAAGAAAGAGAAGAGCCATCTGAGGATATTGCGCTGGTCGTTCGCGGTTCTAAAACAAAAACTTTTCTGTCCATTGGTCACGCTTTTTTTAAGCATATATGTATGAGGGACAAAAGAAAGTCTGAAGTACTACGGAGCTCTCCCAGTGGGAATTATTTATTAAGATAAAGAAAAATAACAAAAACTCCCATAATGCACTGTTGTTTAGATTTGGTTATTGACTTTAAAAAGACACATTTCAAACTATGACATGTTTACAAAGATAATGCATTTATTATTTACTTTACACAGTTTATTATGACTACTTACTACCAGTCGCTTTTAAAAACTTTCTTTTCCCAGTAGAAATGTGTTCTTATTTCTTTGACTATTTTATTTCATAGCAACAGAAATAATAATTGGGTTTGCGAGCACAATGGATCTGGCATCAGTACTTTGTCACAACACTTCTTACCTCACTCGGCGAGGGCAAGCAAATTCCACCCCATCTGTGCCAAATAAAATAAATGCTTTCATTGTGGTATTCAAACGACACATTTATCCAAATAGCTCACCGCGTCTCTGCCCTCCGCGCTCTGACTCATGGGTAACAAACATACGACATGAAGACGTTGGATATGAAAAATTGGAGGGTGTGTGTGAATTATGGGAGTTAAAAAATTGACATTGATGTAAAAGTCAGGCCAGTCTGTCATTACCTCAAGCTTTTAGGGCAACACCTTTCATCTCGGGCTGTTCTTGAAAGCTTTACTTTACTGGCACACTACACTTTCTAGTCAGGCCTGCTGAGTGCAAATTGATTCTTGAAGAAACTGCCAGATAATTGTTCCGTTGGGTTTAACACAGAGATGCTTGTGTTTTACGCCAACATTAGAGGTACATAATCGACTTCTGTTTAGTCATTGTGAAAAGTCATCTACTAACACACAACTTAGCCTGATCCTTGACTGCGCTATTCTGGGTGGGGTTGCGGTTTGAGGAATGCCTTAAATTCAGTATTTTGATGTATCCACGAGTGAGCAAATGGTCAATTCACAGGAAAGCGAAAGAGACAGAAAGAGAGGGAGATTGTTTGCCGTAATGGAAAAAGTCCGGAACAAAGTGGGTGTGGGCTCATTTAATTCTATGAAAAGCAGGGTGGAGAATATGGATGTTTGTATGCGTAAGTGCTTATCTTAATTTGGTTTGTGATGTGAATAATGTCAAAAGGTAAATTAACAGCCCTAATACAGAACATAGCACACTTTTCATCAGAAACAGTTATTTTATCTACCTTTATTATTTATTAGGTATTTAGATGTAATGTAATGTAATATTTATCTGAGTAACAGTAATACATTGAAATAGTATTATCTACCAAAACAAATACACAAAAGCCCACAAGATTTAAGGTGTCATCGTTGTTAAAGGCACAGTTCACCCAAAATTAAAAATTCTGTCATCATTTACTCACCCTCAAAATTACATTGTTCTGATGAACACAGAGAAAGATATTTGGAAGAATACTTGTAAACAAACAGTTCTTGGCCACCATTGATTACCATAGTAGGAAAACTTACAATGGTAGTCCCAGAACTGTTTGCTTTCCTACATAATTCAAAATATCTTCTTTTGTGGTCAACTGAACAAAGAATATTTTTGCTACTATTGTAGTCAAGGGTGGCCAAGAACTGTTTGGTTCATCAGAACAAAGAAATGTATACAGATCTGAAAACTTGAGGCTGAGTAAATGAAGACAGAATTTCATTTTTGGGCGAACTGTTCCTTTAAGTAGCTGGTTTTAACAATCATGATAACTGATGAAACGAGAATACAAGCTCTTATATTTAGCATGTGAATAAACAGGGTCCGTGGTGACATCAGCTGAACCCTTCCTGTGTCTACTGACCAGATCTGAAGATGAGTTATAGTACAGTGTGAGTACAGTATAAATCATGACATTTTTATTTCACAAATCTAGTACTGCATAGTGCATACTAAAAAAACCTGCACTTTTGTCTCATTTTTTCATTCATTGCTTTACTGCTCTGTTATAAACAGATTATTTACTTCCAAAAATATTTTTCT
The DNA here is from genome assembly GCF_024868665.1 of Triplophysa rosa. NCBI lineage: Eukaryota > Metazoa > Chordata > Actinopteri > Cypriniformes > Nemacheilidae > Triplophysa > Triplophysa rosa. The sequence goes on from NC_079895.1 coordinate 13,128,124, forward strand.
CTTATGGCCTTTAAAACGCATCTTGTTGGATCTGCATCGTTTGCGAACAGTAAATAATATTCAGCGCTTTGGTTTATGGCAGGCCAGACCACACCTGAACCTTACTGGAACACCTGACACCAATTACTCCCTTTTCAAGAGTTCATTACGCAAACATTCCACAGACCTTTTCAATTAAAGTCTTTAATTGTTTAAAGCAGGGGTGCTCCTGAAATCCACCTTCCTGCAGAGTTCAGGTCCAACTTTAATCTAACACACCTGAAGAAGCTAAGCAAAGCCTTCAGTATTGAAAATCACAGACAGGTGTGTTGAAACCAAACATATTCAGGACGAGCATAATATAGACTTGGCAATGCAAAGTGTTGCTTGCTAAATATACATACAATTAACAGTAAGGATGTATTTGTTAACATTAGTTAACGCATTAGCTATACATGAATTTACAGTGAACAATACTTCTACAGCATTTATTAATCTTAGTTTATGTTAAATTCAGCATTTACTAATATCTTTTTTAAATCAAAAGTTGTAACTGTTGATATTAGTTTATGTGCAACAATCTTACATGAACAATTGTATTGACATTAATGTGTGGACACAAAACCACTGAGACATTTCTCAAAATATCTTCTTTTGTGTTTCACAGATAAAAGAGTCTTGTACAGGTTTTGAACAGGATTAGGGTGAATAAATCAACATTTTTGGTTGAACTGTCCCTTTACAACCTTATTGTATGCAAGTGTTACAGTACCATATTTTTACGCACTGTTTAAAGTTACAGTCACATTGCATCTTATTTATTTATGAGCTTCCGTAATTCTAGACTAAATCAAATAATTTCTAAAAACAATTTACCTTACAAAATAAAACTTGCCGGTATGAGCCTGATTTTCAAATGACAATATTTTTATGCTTTGGACAAAACAGTGAGGTCTATTGTATTTTTTTCCATATCAATATCATAATCTAGATTTGATTTATTTTTTGATTTCTAGGTTTGACACAGAGTGTCTCTAATTTTCTAAGGCTTCAGCATCTATAGACTTTAACTCACTCCTGCAGAGGATCACAGATGAAAACCTCAGATGTCCAAATTCTGTGTTTTCAGGAAATGGAAAAAACACTGTCCTTTTCAAATGATTAAATACTGCTTTGTCAAATTTGACAGGATTATTGGTTAGATATTTGCAAAACCCAGTGACAAACATAAAGAGTGACTAATAATAAGGATTTCTGGCACACAAAATATGGAGATACAAGGTTTCAGAAGGACAGCAGCGATATCTATTTTAATAAAGTCGACTTTCTTAGAAGTTGGATAGGCACTCATACTGCAGAATGTTCCAAAAGCAGTTTAGAAGAAGAGCAACACGCTACAAATTACACAGGCATTGCTGTTAGAAAGCTCACACACATCAGTCTCACTCAACTCAATGGCTCCACCCAGCAGTAAACGCTCTCCATTTTTTCATAGCGAAGGCAGAACAGGAAATGATATAATTGTTGCATTTTTCCCATGCCCAGTTGCCCTGTGCCTGACCCCCTCCTTCAGCTGCTGGGAATGGTCACTTAGTGATTAGTGCTGCGAGCGTCTGAGTTTTCATCCGCACAGCTCCGTGCAGGGGGTGTTTGGAGACTTTTACAGCGAGACCATGTGGCTGTGAGAGAGAGGACTTGTGGGAAAAACGGGTTTATGTGGCACTCCGGCTATAAATAGACAATCAGGAAATCTGTTTAACAATCACTCATGGGATATTTAATGAGTCTATAGTTAGCAATTTTACAACGCAGAACAAAAATACATTTTTAATCAATCAGCTATGTTGCATTACGAAGGCTCGGCCCGCCGGGCTGCCCTTCGCAGTGTATTTGTTTATGGTTGTTTTATCTTGTTTAACATCAGACTGTTCTTTAGTCAATTAATGGTGTGTATAATAAGGATGCTCATGGGAAGAGCAACATTTAAACTGAAGTGTATTGTGTGTCCTATATCCAACAAACTGACATCATGGAGTTTAAGTGCCGTGAGGTCATACGAAACGCCCTTCGCTATGTTTCCCGAGAGAAGACAGTGGAAGATATGAAGTGTTTCAGACATTCAGAATGGATGCTGTCCTCTACAGTCCAATCCAGATTCAGTTGTCTCAAACCGCAATGGTGGGAAATGTCAGCCTGATCTCAGAACATCGCCCAGGGCCTGCAGTAATTGACTATTAATGTTAAATTGTCTCTCTCTAGTTCCCATAAAAATGTACTGAATCCTATTAAGAAGCTAGAGAAATTAGCCTGAATGGACCCTTCATTTGATATTTGCAGTTACAATATTTGCAATATTATATTATAATTAGGTTTAATGTCTTAATTTAAGTTCATTATCACATAACATTTTTGTTAGGTTCACACAAAAATAAAAATCTTAATTTTCATGTCATTCCAAACCTGTGTGACTTTGTTTCTTGTGCAGAACACAAAAGAAGATATTAAAAGAAGAAACTATATACACTATATAACTTTTTTGTGAACCCGTATACAAATGTTAATTTACCCAACTTAATGTAAATGTGAAAAAATGTGAAAACATTTACTAAGAATACAAATAAATGATGTAAGAATATTGTTCATTGTAATATCACTGCATGACAAATATGTTAGGCTCACATTACCCATATTTCTTTGACGTATCTGATGAGACAATGAAATAAATCCAAACCAATCAATATAAGCCATCATAGAACAGAATGACGATATATCATTCTAGTTCCAACTGCCACGAGAAAGCCCTCAATATATTTACCATCTAAATTGTTTATGTGACATTTACGCGGTTCTCTGATGCCATTCCAGCTTTTCCCTTAGAGGTGAATAAACAAGACATGGATTCTGGGCAGACAACAATGCAAATCTATGGACAAGACAGAGAATCAAATCAAATCAAATCCACTCACACTGACACACATCTTCTTTACTGAATGAACTTTAGGACCAGGTGGAAGAATTGGTTGCCATTGCCCTTTTTCTAAGAGAGAGAGCAATATAAACCGTTTAGGTATTTTAGCGCATTGCCTGCTATGAGAAGTTACATTATGGTTCATTTAAAATCAAGCATTTGTTTCCTTTCATATTTGACCTGTTTCAAATAATATTATATAAAAACAAAAAAAAAGTAGATGAAATGTCCAACAATAATTACAATTTTGAATGTATAATCATTTTAATTATGTACAATGTGAATGTATACAGTACAGATCATATCTGCAGGTGCAAGACTAACCGGGTCATGCAATAATTGTCTCCAATTGTCTTGTATGCATTATGATTACATCTAATCACTTCTCATCAGTAACTCGGTTGTATACCTTTTTTTTTACCTTTTTTTAACAGTGCAGGATGTCTGGTGACTGTTTACATGATGGAGCCCAGCAGCCTTTGTGTTGTAGATTGGGACTATTGTAGTAGCTCTGGAGGTTTCGTTAGTTTGGCTTGGCAACGATCCCTTATTTCAGGGTTTCAAACTATACTGTTTGGTTTTTGCAAAAACAATCGTATTGTTCAATGTGAACCTTATTTTTACCTCCTTTCTTTTTTGAAAGTGGGATGGTGTCAACAGATGAACTTGGAGTGATTCTGAAAGTCATGAATTCCAGCCCGACTCTCATTGATACGGTAACAAAGCACGTTGAGTGGCCCAGTTAAATCATAAAACAATGTGGGTTCTGGGATTTTGATTTGAGTTCGGACTCCAATTTTACTTTTTTTTACAGTTATTGTGCATTTAATATTTCAAAGTGACAACAACGTAAGCAGGGTTCAACCGTAAGGATAAACCAATGGTCCTGGGGTCAATCCATTTTCATTTTGTATAATGTCATTATATAATTTGCTTATAGATCATATACATTTGTTCAGTCTCGATAACATAAATATTTTGTTTTCTGTGAAGTTTTAAACACTGTTGTTACAAATTATGCTAATTTAAAAATGTCACCATATTAACATTATCTAGCAGGCTAAAATATATTGATATATTATATACATTTACAGATAAATCTGTGTTTATCATTATATGCGGTCTAATTTTCCCACAAAAGTTGATTTTATATTTTATTTAATAATATTCTAGTTAAGTTCCAGTTATTATTGAAAATAAATACAGGTAATTAATTCTTATTTTTCTGTAAAATAATAAAATATTAAAACTGGCAGCAAAAAAATAATTTTGTTGAACTCAATGCAGCTCAACTCGAAGGCAGCTTCTCATTCTGTACATTTTAAAATTGTAATAAATGTTGGGTTTTATAATACCTATTTCTCTTAATGTATATATTTCAATTTTGTCGAATGAGAAATTATAGATATTTACTTTTTTTCAACTTAGTGTGTAAACCATCATTGTTAAAAATGAGAGGAGTAAAGCTGTTGGCGTGTGGTTTGGGATCTGTAAGAACTGGATTAGACGGTTTTCAGCATAAGAAACTAGGAAAAGAAAATACCAACAATCCAAGGTCCATAGTGGTCCTGTGTGTTATCAGTGAAGCGCCAGTGAGGTGGGGGATACCGTGGCATTATACAGTGGTACTGTGACATCAGTCTAGGATGAATAATGCCAGGCTTAGAAATGTGTGTCCAAGCCAAAATATGAAAAGCTTTAAAGCTTCACCAGTGCAAGAGAATAACTGGCTTTATGCTTAGAAAATATTTGTATCTCTACAGTTTGTAATTTGTCTGCATAGAATTCCGTTTGTTATAATAAATGTCATTAATAGAGTGTTCTGCAGAGTAGTTTTTGCTTGATTTGTAGCAGATTTCATTTTCGTTATTGTTATTATAGAATTAACAGTATTTTCATTTATAATTCAAGTATGTACAACCATTTGCCTTTTAAACCTTTAGAATGAGAGTCTTCGTTTTTTTCTCAGAAATATTTCAGAATGATTTATTAGTTTACTTAAGAGACACTAAAATGTGCTTTTATCTTTAATAATGTTTAATGATGATTGGTAAAAGCCCTGCTGGTGCAGGGTTTATGTGAAGGCCAATATTTGCTATACAGTATTTGTGATGGTTTTGTCAAGTGCACTGTTTCCTAAAGAAATTGCTATCACGCTTTACCTCTAACATCTGCTTCCATTAAAATCCACTCAGAATGGTAATCTAGTGACCTGCTGAGCCCTCAAGCCATCTCTACTGAAGCACACCTGTGCTTTTCTAAGAGTATAATGGGATCAAGACCATTAGACAGCAATTAGACATTGTTTAAACCTGAAGTATTACCAGATCACATTACAAGCACCGGGCGACACTGAAACAAGTTCGCAAGTGCAAGTGACCCAAGCATTCTCAGACTGACATGGAAACCACTTTATTGCTTTAATTTTTGTCCCTTAAATGTTCAATTATTCAATAATTGGTCTTGTGTTGAAACACTACTACATTGTTAAAGTCATCTTTAAAACTTTTTGTGGAAGAACAATTAATAGCTACATGTTAACAATACAGCTTAAAAAAATGCTGATAAAAGGTATTTTTATTTCTTTTTTCAGGAATTGCTTGCCAAGCTTTGACTATCTATATAGTTGAACTAGTTACTGTACTAAAATACATAATTCGCATTAATTGGCAGCACAAGTGACCATACCTTTGTTGAAAACATGTCTACCATTAACAAATATTTTTTAAATAACATATGTTTGAACATGATAGATCAAACTAAAAACTGGAGAAGACTACAATGTTTTATTTGTTTACAGGTTTGGCCTTTCCAACACCCTAGAGCTCTTATACAAAAATTCATCAATCTATTTTTTATGAAAAAGCAAGAAACACACGAACTGCATTTTTCCTTTAAAACTGATGCTTGAACTGAAATAACTGATGGGTTTTGATTGTTGAGATTATCATAACATGATACTGTTTGCAGGCAATAATTGAACCGAATCGGTTTTGTTTGCTATGAGAAGGCCTAAATCTAATTTAGTGCATATCAAAGTACCACACTGTCGACATGGCTCCCTCTAGTGTTCGCGAGAACAAAAAAACAGTTCAATATTCCTTTCCCCTCAGGACTGACGTTCAACAGATAAATACAGAACTGCACGCTGACGTACAATCATTTTTTTCCCAGTGAATAACTCAGTAGATATAAGTTCTCCATATCTAGATTCTACACCAGTATTCAAACACAGGGATTAAAAAATATAGGCCTGAACACGTACACATTAAAATATGTGGTTGTCTTTGAACTCCATCACAGACATTTAACACAGGATGGTTTCTAATACTTGATTCATTAAAGGAATACTGTGACAGAAGACAGAGAAGAATAGTTCGCCCCAAACTGAAAATTCTTTCAATGTAAAGGTTTACGTTAGGTACTCGCCTTCGTTTCAAACTCTTCTCACTTTCTTCCGTCGACCAGTGAAGAAAAAGTTTATCCGAAATGTGCAAGGGCACGCGGAAAAGTCACCGCAAGTTTGGTGTAACACCGAACGCCAAAAATAATACAAAATGTTTATCTTTGATGAAGCCATATGAAGGAAGTAGAGCAGTACGATGTAACAAAATGAACCACAAGGTGGCAGCATCAGCCTGTTGATATGATATCTCTCTGATGGCGGATCACGTAAACGCAGCATTTAACAGCTGCCTGCCAGCCATTAACGGTAAGTGTTGATGAAGATGGAGGCTTTTGATGTTTTATCCTTACACAAAAGCTTTATAGTTGTGTATTTAATAAATGTTTAAAATATCTAGTATTAACAACCGTTGTTTAATTTAATTTGAAATCTTGATATTTCATGCAGTGTTCTACCTGAGTGCTTATAGTTTACTACAACAGACCATTTTCATTCCACAATCCATAAATTGCCTGATAAAACAGACAAGAAAAAAATAATTTGAGTGCGATGTATGCTCTGCACTCCACCTTATAAATGTAAACAAACGAACAAACAAACAAAAGTTATGCATTCCATTTTATATGCATACTTTTCACAATCTACTGTTTACTGTTTCTAAGTGAACATTTCCATTATACAAACAGTGAGTCAAGAGAAACCGAATGTTTTTAAAAAAGAAATGTTTAAATATGGCCGTTTCTCAATTCCAAGAACGCAAAGAACAGACTTGTGTTCTTGTGAAGACCGGTCTTGCGAGGCAGCCACGGAAGAACGAACTTGGGTGGGCGGAGTGACTTCCGGAACTTCAAACGGATTCCGTAGGCGCGCAAGGCTGCATACGAGGCATTTAGGGCCGAGAACACATCCGGGTACTTTCATGCGTTCTCTGTTCTTGAGTATTGGAACTGGACTTTGACGGTTATTGATGACGTAGAGTGAGAACACGAGGACACAAGACCGCTTAAGAACGCATATTGAGAAACGGCCATTTGACATTGGGCCTAGCTGTATCCGTTTTCACCCTCACGTATGCGCACTATGTGCACAATCGCTTATTGATGTGACGTCACGTCACGTCACATGCTCACGCTACATTGAAAGTTAAAATTCGCTGAAGGCAATGTACTGTATAATGTAGTAATATGGCTGTGTGAGCGCTGCTTAAAATTCAACTAGAAATTATTTTTATGTGGGAAATGGGAATATAAAAAAATCGGTAGTGATGGCGAAGTGAAGATTTCTGAACCTCTGATGCTTTCGAATCAGTGCTGACTACGACCTCTTCCGGTTGAAAGTGAGGGAAAGCTCTGTGTCGCAAAATGTTTCACAATGGATCGACGCATTAATTTTAGAATCAATAATGAATTAATACATGAATTAATAAATGAATACTATAAATTAGTATAAGTACATGACAACAATCTGTTTCATTGCATAGGCTACTCCTAGTAATAATAATAAACATAATATTATGTATTGTGGATGTGGACATTTTTCCTGTTTGTAAACAAGTCAAACTCATGAATAGAGGAAGTTAATAAATGCAGGTGCATGCACACAAAAACGCACATGCACTTTCATACGATTATAGTAAATCTGTTGCAGTAACAACCCATGAGGGCGTGGCCTGTGTTGCGCATTTTTAAAGGAGTAGTTAATTTCAAAATAAGCCCCCTTTGACTTTCCATAGTAGGATTAAAAATTACTATGGAAAGTCAATGGGGGCTTATTTTAAAGTGAACTGCTCCTTTAAGCTTTTGAATCAAAGTACGAAGCAATCACTTGGGTATGTGTGAAAGAAGGCCGCTTCTCAATATGCTTTCTTCAGCGGTCTTGTGTACTCGTGTTCTCGCTTTACGTAATCAATAACCGTCAAAGTCCAGTTCCAATTCTCAAGAACACAAGAAGAGAGAACGCATGAAAGTACCCGTTCTCGATGTATTCTCGATATCAAGGATGGATCGAATACAGTCTTGCGTGCGTACGGAACCTGGTTGAAGTCCCAGAAGTCATTAGAGTGCGTCCGTCCACGAGAACACAAGTCCGTTCTTGGAATTGAGAAACGGCCGAAGCTTCCGACGTCATTGGTCACGTGATTTTGATAGAACGAATCAAGCACCGATACTAAGCTTGGGACTCGGAGCTTTGGTGTCAGCTAACATCACTAAAAGCCGGATAAGAATTTTGTGAGCTGTGTGATTCTGTGAGATTGCCACCAAGGCCTGGTGCGTCAAGTCATATAGCTCATCGTTAATCTCTGCTTAATAAGATATATGATTCATTTGCAGCTACTGTTAAAACACAATTCTACTACATTAGTAGTATAAATTAGAGACCTGCGCGGGACAGATTTTTAAATCCCGCTCCCGCCCGTTCCCGCGGGATTCTGTCCCAATCCCGCCCGCTCCCGCATCAAATAAACTTTATCATGTCCCGCTCCTGACCGCAATATTCACGATTTGTCCCGCTCCCGCCCGAAAAAAACCCACAGTAAAAAGTATACGTATATTTTACCCGTAGCCTATATTATTGTGTTTTCCACTTGTTTCATATTAAGAAATAAACATAGAATTACGGTTTCATTATGCTATTAATTTGTCTTTAAAATATGTGTTTTGCAAGTTTTATAAAATGTAAATTTAGATCCACCAGACCGCTATAAAAAGTTAACTTTATGTCCATTTTTGCACGCATATCTATTAAGATGGTGTTTTCCCACTTGTTTCACATTAAGAAATAAAAACAAAATCAACAAAATTACTGTTTTTATGCTATTAGTTTGTCTTTACTGAAATATACATTTTGCACAACCATTTTATAAAACATAGCCTACATTTAGGTCCAATTAGAAATAAAAGTTTTACAAATAGACCAATAAAGTATAATAAATAATAATAAAAAATAATTAACCTGAATTTCCTACGTGGCCAAACAAAAATGCATTTGACCCTATAAAACGTTCTTCCTAATATTCACACATTGTCCTTTTAAAGTAAACTAAAAGCATTTATAAAAAAGCAATAATTTATAAACATATAGATCCTTTTAGCTAACAAACAAACAATGTCATTTTAAAGAACGAAAAGCATTTAGTAGGAACCTTTAGGAACATTTCGCTTTTTTCCCTCAACATCAAGAAACGTTAAACAAAAAAACTCTTAGGCTATCCTACAAAACATGCCCATCAATATTTATCAAAATTAAAATAAATACATACAACTAAACTGGACTAGCAAGAAACTGTAGGCCTACTTAAGTCCATGTAGAAATAGAATGTCGTTCACTGATGAGGGCTTCAGATTAGGGCTGTCACGATTATTAAATAATCGTCTCATCGCGATTGTTTGACCTCATCGCGATGGTTTCAGATCATCGCAATTATTGCACATCTCTATAGAAGACACTAGGGGGAGCTGTAGTGCATCTGCATATTGCATATTTTAGTGTATATATTGTTACTAAAGCATGGTAATACTTGTAAAATGTACCACCACAACACAATCACTTAAAAAAAAAAAAACATATACAAATGCAGTACAATTTAATATTTAAGCAAATCTCAGTGTGAAAACCAGTCTACCAAAATTTCATTAACACACAAGTAAAATTTTATTGTAGTCTTGCAAGTGAGAAAAAAACAGACTAGAAGCTTTTCTATGACTGATAGTATTTTAATGGTGGCTTCAATTCACACCTGATCAATTTACAAGTATTTGGTGGTTGTATAATTGACAGGTAAAAGCCTAAACCTTAAATATATGATGACCCAATTTTTTCCTATGTTTTCCAAGAAAAAAACATAGTCTTGTATTCAGAACAATATGGTCGTTTCAATCGCTGAATCAAAAATCTATGAGAATTAAATGTCAAAGCTCAAAAACAGACAATTAATCGTCATAATCGTCAAAGCCCCAAAAACAGACAATTAATCGTCATAATCGCAATGATTTATCAGACAATTAATCGTCAATCAAATTTCATAATCGTGACAGCCCTACTTCAGATTAATGCGTCTTTGCTCCTAGATGCGACCCCAAATACTGAAAGCTTTCTCCGAGGGTGCGCTGGAAGCTGGGATGCAAAGAACATAGCGTGTTAATTGGCTTAATCTCGGAAACTCTTGACATCGTCTTTTCCACCACTGAAGGACATCCTTTGGTCCGTGAGATTCTGATGCATCCAACTTGACATTTAAATACGCCGCTATTTCAGATTCCAGTGACACATAGCTCTCCGTAGTATCAGAATCCTCCCATTCCGCGAAGTCTTGAAAAGCAGGCTTTTTTGCAGAAGGTTGTATGTCTTCCTCTGAGTTTTCCTCATCGATCCCTAACTCATCAATTAGCACTTTGACAGCTTGGATCACAGATTGTCTTTCATTATCATCAATCATCTTTAACTGACGCAGTTTGGGTGTAAGGAATGTCGCTGTTTTATAAAGCATGTGAACTCCATTTAATGCCAAACTGTTCGGGGACATTAGTTCGTCCAAACGTTGCACACAACTCGATGCAATATTAGTGAGAAGGCAGTCAGCCACGGCTGCATTGCAGTGGTTTCTTAGTCTTACGGACCACGGCAGAACTAGAGACCCACTTAAGGCCGTATTGTCCGACTCTAAGTCATTGGTTGCATCTTTGAACGGCTTCAAAAATGTCACCAGGGTTTTAAGTGTGTTCTTGTTAATGCAACCTACTTTGTCATACTGTTTATTTTCCAACAGGATTGTTGCAATGTCATCATACTGTTGAAGCACAGAATCTAGCATTTCAAAATTAGAATTCTATCTCGTCTCCACTGACTGCTTTAAAGACTTACTCAGTTTGGCTTGAAGACCGGAATGTTTGAAGTAGGTGACTAGTTTTTTCACGTCTTTCAGAAGGCGATCAATTTCGGGTGTTTTATCCAGCACACTGGAAGAGAATGCATGTGAAAGAATGACATTGAGTACGTGGGCGCTACAGTTTAATCTCCTGAAGCCACGTAGAGCGGCCACCATGTTCGCTCCTCTATCTGTGACAAAGACAATTTTTTTTGCCTGTGAACAATCTATTCCAAAACCTCTGAGATTTTGAAATAAAAACGCACAAATGTTTTCCCCAGTCTTTGAAATACCTGCATCGAACGGGGCTGCAAAGAGCACCCTTGACACCAAGTCGTAGTTTGCGTCTATGTAATGTATTGTGGATGATAGAAAAGAAGTCTTTCGATAGTTTTTGGTCCAGATGTCAGTTGAAATGGCGCAGCCATATTTCACAATGGTGTCGGTCATTTCATCCACAATCGCTCTTCTTTGTGTTTGTGCCGATCACTTAGATTGCGTGACACTGTCGTTGGATGAGGCAGTATATCCGTCACATTGAATTTTCCAATCTTGGCTGCTGTGTCTACAAGGTGTTGGGTTAATTTAATAAAACCTTGGCCGGAAACGGTGTCATAAGGTCTTATGTAGGCACAGACAAAGTCAACACATTTTGTAGTTGTTGCATCCTTAAGTGCACTTGACACTTTTGATTGATTTGACATAAATGTCAGAGAAGTTTGGCCTTTCAAAACCGTACAAACATGACGCCTCAGACCTGAAGTTCCCGACTTGTGCCCGCTGTACGTAAGTACTTTGTTACATTTGTCACAACTCACAAAAGGAAGGTGCTTTCCTTCGCTGTCGCATACAACCGAAAAAGATTTCCAAATGTCCGATTTTCCTTTGCTTGGCTTTGTTGTTTTGTATGTGACCTTTTTTAATAAAGCATTGAAATCTGTAGCATTTATAGATTTATCTGTTGCGTCGTGCTCAGCCATTGTGTAGCCTACCTCCACATACACCTAGTGAGAATGATTTCATCACCGACTGTGCCTACTACAGGCTAAAGCTTTTTTTATTTGAGTGGTTTTTAATGCTTAAAAATTATAGTTAAAATGTATGAAAATAGGTAACAAACAGTTTATTTGTATTTTACATATTTAGACGCAGTCCATTTTGCGGGAATCCCGCGAATCATTTTATTTTCCCGCACCCGCACAGACACAAGTGTTTAACCGCCTGCTCCCGCCCGCACCCATCAAATCTTGTCCCGCGTCTCATTGTGTAGCTTTGGGTCCCGCGGGTGTCCCGTGCAGACCTCTAGTATAAATCATAAATCAACATGTAAAATTTGATGAAGCATGTACACTCAGAAAAGCAAAAATAATATTATATGATGATATTTAGTAAACCACTAAATGTTCCGTGTTTTCTACGCTGGTTTCGTCTCGATTGGAGTAATGGTTGCAAAGTTATTCGCAATTGTTTTTTTTGCGCTAAATCACACTACAGGCCAAACTGTAAGGCGAAACCTGGCATGTTTGGTATCGTTGGACTCGGCAAGGATTCCGAACTAAGGACATGACTCCCACTAAAATCCGTCAACCACAGACAAAGTTATAGGCCTGTAAATATATCTCCTCACCACTATGTAGGGCTGGTCCTAAACTTAACGGTCTCTCTTGGGGCATGGTGCTGATGACCCATAACGAATTTTGTAACGATACGCTAATGCGTTCATAAAATACAGCATTTTTATACATTATTCAATATGGCCGACGACCAAAATGGCCGACATGGGAAAACTGGATATCGTTCGACTCGGCATGACACCCAGCATCTAACGAGGTCAACTTTTAGATTTTAGGACAAATCGTTCGGAAGTTATAAGCAAAAATAGCCATTTTTCGTAACTTCGGACCACTAGGTGGCGTTGCGCCGAAACACAGTATGTTACCTCAAGTCGGGCTTGTGATGACACCTACCAAGTTTTGTGTCGATAGGTGAAAGTTTGGCAAAGATACAGCATCAAATCCATTTTGGCGAGCTCTCCGTGGAATTTGTTGACGCGCTGTACAAGAACGGATTGACCAATGGAAAATCCTTTGATTATTTTTGTCAGCACTGTCTCTAGACGCTACGTACCAAATTTCGTACAAATCGGTGAAAAGCTCTAGGACGAGTTCGAAAAAGTATGTTTTTTGAATAATTCAAAATGGCGGGAAAATTTTCATGAAAAAATGACCTCATATGATGCATTCGAATCGGCGTGATAGAAAACTAATGAATACAATACGGGTCTCCGCCGCTTCGGGGCTTGACCCCTAAATAGTAGCGTTCACAACAACCACATTGCCTCTGTGTCCCAAATTTGCAAACAGCATTCTAAATAATATAAAAAACTGGCACTACTATTGCCACGGTCACACTAGGCTTTTACACCGTGTCTACACTGGAAAACCAGACAACCAGAAAAACAGCCTGATCTCACTGAATTTTGTAACTATGTTATGAGGTGGCTAATTCATATGAATTTGTACAATGTGAATCATACAAAAATGTACGATTTTTAGAAAAAAGCCATACTGAAGCCCTTCCCCTAAACTGCACCGCACTTGCGCAAATGCAAACCGCACTAAACAATCATATAAGATTGTACGAATTCATGTGAATTAGGCATCTTGTAAAATAAGTTAAAAACTGCCATAAGACTGTTAAAAAACCATTGAAGAAAAAAAGTAGTTTTTTATTTACACATCATGGATACTGACAATACACATTATTGTAAGGCAAAACATTTCTCCATTAGAACACAACACCTAAGAAAAAAGATGTTAATCTGTATTTCTGTACACTCTAAAAAAATCTGTAAAAATAGGGCACAATACTGTATATTGTGTATAATACTAACTGTATTAATATGAAGGAATTTTCTGTATTAATTTTTTACAGTTGTTTTACCAGTTTTTTTACATTTTGCACTGCATTAAATTACATTTTAGCATTAACGGAAATGTCCGTAAAATAAAGGGAAATGTACTCGATATTTCTGCCAGTATTTTTTTTACAGTGTAATTTAGCTTCTGCTCCAACCTTTGGAAGAGAACCGCAAAACTGATGTCAGATCCATGTAATGAGGTAGTTTCCACCACTACCTTAATGAGATTTTCTTGCTGGCACTCATGTCTCTGTATAATGCAATCTAATGCAGAACCCAAGACCCCCCATTGATGCCTGATGATGTAATGATAATGCATGTAATGCATGATGCAACCATGCGTAAAGCATTGACCAGATTATATAAAATATAAAACCAGGGGATATTGGTCGAAAATCTTGCCAGTAGATGAGAACTCGTCTGGCATTACTGTGTAAAAGTGCACCGTGCCTATAAGCTTGTGTATTTTGGGTAGGATTTATGGAAAAGATTAACATGATGTTCATGAGAATCTGCAACAATAGACAATGGAATTTCTCTGTAATGCTGGGATTGAGAAAAAGTATAGTACCTGTCGGTTTGGCAACAATATACAAATACTCTTTGTTGGCATTCTGGTTGTAAAATCTTTTGATATTACTTTTTGGAAGAAGGTGACTAATACAATAAAAGGTCTATATCATCAAAATATTATTTACCACCATTCTATCATTTTGTTATGTTTTTATTGAGCTGCCGATTGCTATAACTAATAATGCGTTTGAACTGTGTGTGGGGAGTGATGGTGAAAAGCCATGTGCCATTTTAAACCTCTCTTTTATGTGCCTTTTTTCTTCATGTAACCTACAAAGTGCAGCACATGAAGGCTGGCACCAGATGAACAAAGATATGTGTCCTGGAACAGTTTTACAGAGTCTAGAGTGCTTTGCTCAGTTTACAGTAGGGTTCTCTCTCTCTCTCTCTCTCTGTATACAGTATAAAGACCATTTTGTAAGAAGTAAACAACGCTGGTCCAGAAACACTTCCTGTTTCCGGACAAACGTTACGACAAAAAACAACCAACAAAACATTTGGAACTGAATAAAAAAATATCTATGAGACCTAACAAATTATATGATACTGTATATATAATATCCAACATCATTATTTTCAACCCAGTCTCATGGCAAGTTGTGACATCCCAAAATTTAGAATCCATTGATTCGTGTTCACGAATTTCCCTTTTTTTGTGTCATTCAGCACAACTTTCTATATACACACCTTTGTATAGACGGTTTCAATGCAACAACCAAAACAAACATTACTGCACATGCACGCTTTTGTGGCCCAAACCTAACTTCCGGTACACATCCACAAAGAATAGAGTCCCTGTAGATTATTTCTGATAACAAGCAAAATAAATAAATTACAGTAAAATACATAAGATAGCAAGTTAAAAGTATGTCTATAATCAGTATTATTTTGGGTTACCAGTAGAAGAACCGTTACTTGGCTAAACTTAAAAGTGTCAAAGTTACCCATTCAACAAATTGTTTAATTAATAAATGAACGTTCAATAAAATTAAACAAATTATTTCTTTAATACAATTTTTATACCATAAATTATTGATATAAATTAATATAAAAATAAATCAATTAAAATATAAATTATTATATTATATTATTAGCTACAAGCCAGACCGATGAACAAACACAGACCGGACACGTGCGGCCGATGAAACCGTCTTTATATACATATATAAATTTACAACCTGATATTAGGGGAATTTGTGCATATTTTACTAGGTCGCTTAGCCACCCCTACCCCAGCGCCACAGGTGCAAAGGCAAATTGTCCTCAAATGCACAAATTGTATGGTCACTAAGCCATCCCTAAACCTAATGTCACAGGGGCAAAGTAAATTCATACGAATGAGGATTTGGTATAAATCAAATTAGTTTAGGCTGTTTTTACACTTAGTTCGACTCATTCCACTATCCTGTTCCCTCCCCCCACTAGAAATGCATTATACTTGTGCATTGGAAATCTACATGCAAACATGCAATAGGATTGAGTTCATAATAAAAACACTTTCCAAATTAACTAATTTAAGTTAGGAAATTCATTTTTAACAGCAACCAACCTCACTCTAATGTCAAGAGGACTCTACAGCAAAATCGTATTTTCTCGTATGACCACCGCAAAAAAAGCTTTCAAACACCAGTTGTGTACTGGGCAATTCCAGCGTTATGGACATGACATTTTGCGTTATGGACGTGACATAAAAATACTCAGAGAATGAATCTGTTATTGGACCATCTGTTTATATTTTACTGAACCCTTGTTGATAGAGTCTAAACATAAAAAAATGTCAGTCTATGAAAAAAATGTATATTTAAAAAAAGGTAAATAAACATGCATTATGGATGTGACAAAAAAAGGACGTGGTTTTTGGGAGACGATAAACTTTGTAGGATTTCTATAAAATAAAATGCACAATCCTGAAGCAATAATACCCAATGAATGGAGAAGGGATGCCTCTTTATAGAACATAAAATAGTTACTTTATATTCATTTTCATGTGTCCATTTATGAGGAATATGTAGCGTTATGGATGTGACAATCCTGAAAATGGCACTTACCTGACTATGAAAAATCATGCACTAAAAATAAGAAAATGCTTTACAAATTTGAAGAGAGATCTCACATGGGTATTTGAACCACCAAATGTTAAAATCTGTGCTGTTACCATAGTAAAAACCGCTGGTAAAAACTTAATTTTTTTGTGGTAAGGTTGACATTTTCACGGAATTGACCTACTAATAAAAGCTTAGAGCTGCTTCTGTGCACCGTATATCATTTCAAAGCACTTCAGTGGCCCTGCTTTAAAAATAGAGGAATCCTTTTCCATTGATTAAGATATTAAAGGCTGAACGTGTCAATGTGCCCCAGGATATGTGTTGGTGTTTTTGGGCTATTTATATATGACAGAATGTGTGCTAAGATAATGGTAGACATGTGATCAGCCGACCACGTTCCCCTTAAGCCACTAACCAAAGAGGAAGGTGAGGAAGGTATAAGAGTACCCATCTCTCTGGAGCAGGGATTGCTGTTTCAGCTGTGGGGGATCCAGATATCGGCTGACATCCGAGTACGACCTGCTTTAAGCGCGGGACGGACATTTTTCCTGAGACCACGTGTCCTCTGTGACTCTTAGCTCAGATTTTGAGAGCGCCTGCAGCCTGAAGTCTCTGTTTCCATTTCCAACAGACTTTAAGCCAAATTAAGATTTTTTGCTTTGGAGTGCCAAAAAAATGTTTTGATGGTTTAAAGGTCCAGTGTGTAATTTTTTTGGAGGATCTATTGAGAGAAATGCAACATAATATACATAACTATGTCTTCAAAGCTGTATAAAGACCTTACATAATGAAGCGTTATGTTTTTATTACCTTAGAATGAGCTATTTCTATCTACATCTACATTAAACAGCCGCATTTCATCTGAGAGCTTAGCTATGCGCGCGACGGGCAGCTGTTTTGCTAACTGAAGGAGCATGGAAAGCAATCACTTGTGGAAACACAAACACAACAGTGTGTCCATGAAGCCGGTGGTTAGAAAAGATTTACACTGCATCCCGAACAGCATTAAACACTGCTTGTTGGACTGACACAGAAAAAGAGACTTTGCTGAGTGCTCTGCACTTTCCTGTAGCTCAGTGGTAAGAGCATTTCGTTAACAACGCAAGGTTGTGGGTTCGATCCCAGGGGATTGCACATACCTATGTATAAATGTATAGGATAATGCAATGTAAGTCGCTTTGCGTCTGCCAAATGCATAAATGTAAATGTACATACACCGCGGGTCCCCTTGAATAGAATTCACCATGTTGTTTCTACAGTAGCTCTAAACGGACAAACTGCTCTACAGAGCGTGTTTCGTAAATACGTTATCTCTTTCGGCAAAGAAGCGAAAATGTGATGACATCGTAGCCCTTTGTCAGCCTCCGTGGTACTTCAAAAGGGAGGGGTGAAGTGAGCCGTTGGTTGCCATTCGCAACCTCACCACTAGATGCCGCTAAATTTCATACACTGGCAGGCAGACAAGTGCGTGTGTGTGTGTGTTTGGTTGTTTGTCTGTGTGTGTGTGTGTGTGTGTGAGCCATATTATCTCATGTGCACTCAGCAAAGTCTCTTTCTGTGTCAGTCCAACAAGCAGTGTTTAATGCTGTTCGGGATGCAGTGTAAATCTTTTCTAACCACCGGCTTCATGGACACACTGTTGTGTTTGTGTTTCCACATGTGATTGCTTTCCACGCTCCTTCAGTTAGCGAAACAGCTGCCCGTCGCGCACATAGCTAAGCTCTCAGATGAAATGCGGCTGTTTAACTACACACTGGCTTAGTACTGTGGGGGGGGGGGGCTTTAAGTTACTGTGGGGG